>NC_057807.1:112257656-112413897 GCF_018294505.1 Triticum aestivum
GGGGGGGCTCGCGTGGGTCTTGCTTGTGGAGCCTTGCAGCTCGGCCGCACCAGGCCGTTGATGGCATCACACACTGGGCCGCAGGCCGGCTGACCTAGGTACCCCTATTCCCAGCACGCCGACACCATGCTTATTTTGCAAGTCTATAGCTTGATGTTTTTAAAAAATAAAGTATTCTATTATTGTATGAATTCTTCTGGAAAGTTAGAACGTGATAAAATCTTGAAATTTTCACACAGTAAGCTATGATAATTTTTCTTCAGTATGGTAAAAAATTTCAGAATTTTTGGAGTTAAATAAGTATGGATCTTCTTGCATCCTTTACAGACTGTCCTATTTTGACATATTGTTGTTATGTTTGTATATGTTTGCTTGTTTAATGATTCTATCTGAGGATAGCAATATTAAATATGAAGAGGAATTTATTATGCAATGTTAAATAATAATTTTAGTGATTTGTTACAGTAGAGAATGCTAAGGTTTTGAAATGATTTATGCTAACTTATCTCACGAGTTCTTGTTGAGTTTTGTGTGGATGAAGTTTTTAAGATTTAGGGAAACTGTGATATGAGAGGAATTAACGAGGCAGAAGAGCTCAAGCTTGGGGATGCCGTAGGCATCCCAGTTTAATGTTCCAAGAAGTCTCAAGCATCTAATCTAAGGGATGCCGCAGTAGGCATCACACCTTTGTTCATCAACAATTATTGGTTAATATCTGTTGAGCCTAAGTTTTTGCTTCTTCGCCTGATATGTGCTATTCTTTGCTGTTTGAATAAAATACTTAAGATCTGAAATTTTTTATTTGAGAGGGAGTCCTCATATAGCTACTTAATTGTTTGAATACTCATTTGATCTTCACTTATATATTTTTGGAGTAGTTTGTCGAACACTCTCATGCTTCACTTATATTATTTTGATAGTTAATAGTAGTGATGACAATTTGCACAAGCTATGAAATTGGTCCTAATATGATGGATATTCAAGAAGGATATAATAAAAACTCTCATGTAGATCACTGGATATGATAAGTTTGATTCCTTGCAATTATGGAGATGATAATATGTGAGTTGTGCTAGTGAGTAATTGTGCTTTAGTAAGAATATTGGTGTTAAGGTTTGTGTTTCCATATGCATGCACGTAAAGTCCATAGTTATGCAACGAAGTTATATCCTACTTATGGTGCATTATTCAGTGTTAGTTCTGTTCAATGCATATGTTTATGGCCGTTTTTGTTTTCCGGTTGGTCGATTTTCAATCTATTTGCTAGCCTCCATTTGTACTAAGCAGGAATGCTGCTTGTGCATGCAATTCCTTAAACCTAAAGTTGTTCCATATGAATGCACTATACCTACCTACATGCGGTATTTACATGTCGTCCTAAGTAAATTTGCATGTGTCAACTCTAATTATTCAAAATAATTTTCCATTTTGTGTGCATGTACCGCTCATGATGCGGTAGTCTCACGATGAGTGTTTATTCACTTATCATTGCACAAGAAAGTGACAGATAATAGGGATGCCCAGTCCCATGATGAATCATAATGAAAAAAATATAATAAATTCCTTGGAAAGTTGTTGGTATGAAGGGCACCCGTGGATACGGCTAGCCATGGATTGTGAAAAAATGGTGGAAAGGAAATGATCTTTATTTTCTGTTTGGGAACCGCCTATAATGTGTCTAGCATGGAAGATGTTGGGAACTCTCGGTCGTATCGTTATAGGAAAAGCATGCCTCTCAAAATAATATTTATCTCTCGATTTTAAGCTTTGAGATCTGACACCTCTACAAATCTCTGCTTCCCTCTGCGAAGGGCCTATCTATTCACTTTTATGCAATTTGTAGTTTTATTTTGAGTCATCAACTTCTTTTATAAGCACCAACTGAAGAGCACTATTGTCATGTTTGTGGATTGGGTGTAGCTAACATTGAGTGTGTTCCGTGAACGGATCAATCATTGAGCATGACGGGCTAGGGATAACTTTCTTTAGAATTTATATTATGAAAGGCATGCTTATTTGTTGGTATGCTTGAGTATTTATATCTTTATGTCAAACTATAGACTATTGCCTTCAATCATCTAAATCTGAATATTCATGCCACAAAAGAAAGAGTACATGATGAATATGATAGGTAGCATTCCACATCAAAAAATCAGTTTTTAATTGCAACTTTATCATGATGAGTTTTATGAGAAAGAGTTGTTGTTATGGTGCTAGGGAAAGTGATTGGAATTATTATTGATCAAACTTGTGCACTATGCTAGCATTTACACTTCATAAATTATTTCCTTTATCATTTACCTACTTGAGGATGAGTAGGAATTAAGCTTGGGATGCTGATACGTCTCCAACGTATCTATAATTTATGGAGTATTCATGCCATGTTTACAATAATTTTGTATGGTTTTGGTATGATTTGAATGGAACTAACCCATACTGACGATGTTTTCAGCAGAACTACCATGGTGTTGTTTTTTGTGCAGAAATAGAAGTTCCAAGAATGGGCTGAAAATTACAGTGATTTTTTATGGACCAGAAGAGACCCATAGAGCACTTGAGCTTGACCAGGAAGTAGCCGAGGGAGCCACACGCCTGGCCCCCTAGGGTGCAGCCCCGAGCTTGCGGGCCCCTCAGGCATCCCCCCTCGCGTGAAACCAATGCTGAAAATTCCTATAAATGCCCAAACTCCAGGATGAACTCTAGATGAGAAGTTTTTCTGCTCCAAGCCTCTATATCCACAGAAACTCAATCGGGGCCCTGTTCCAGCACCCTGTCGGAGGGTGAAATCATCACCGGGGACCATCTTCATCATCCCGGTGGCCACCATGTTGATGAGGGAGTAGTTCACCCTCGGGGCTAAGGGTATGTATGAGTACCTATGTGTTTGATCTCTCTCTCATGTTCTTGATTTGGCACGAGCGATCTTGATGAACCACAAGCATTGTTAATATAGTTTGATTATATGGTGTTTCTCCCTCTGTATCTTTTTGTGATGAATTGAGTTTTACCTTTGAGATTTCACTTTGATAGAATTGAATACTTTTATGGATTTGAGAACACTTGAATTTGTTGGATTGAATATTATGGAGTATCTAGGTGACATTAGAGTTGGTTGATGTGTATCATATGGTCTTATTTTAGTACGAACTCTAGGGTTGTTTGTGACACTTAAAGGAATAGCTCAGTAGATTGATTGGAAAGGATAACTTTGAGGTGGTTTCGTACCCTACAAAAAATTTCGTATTATGTTGTCCGCTAGATAAGAAATTTGGGGTAATTCTTTGTCGCACGTTGAGGGATTATTATATGATTCAATTATGTTAGCACTGTTGAGAGATTGCACTAGTGAAATAATGAACCCTAGGCCTTGTTTTCAAGCATTGCAATACCGTTTGTGCTCCATTTCATCACTAGCTACCTTGCTATTTTTATATTTTCAGATGACAGAAACCTATATCTACTATCCATACTACACTTGTATCACCATCTCTTCGCCGAACTAGTGCACCTATACAATTACCATTGTACTGGGTTTGTTAGAGACAGAAGATATTTCTTGTATTTGATTGCAAGGTTGTTCAAGAGAGACCATCTTCATCCTACGCCTCCCACAGATTGATAAACCTTAGGTCATCCACTTGAGGGAAAATTGTTACTGTCCTACAAAACTTTGCGCTTGGAGGCCCAACATGATTCTACAAGAATAAGTTGTGTAGTAGACATCACTAACCATGGGTTGAACTTTGGGGCAACAGGCTCCATGGCACAGACATATCTAAGTGTACGCTTCCGCTCCCTCTTGGGGATGTGCATGGTGTAGATCATATTGACATCCTTGACGTCCGAGGGAAACTACTTCTGTCCACCATTGTTGGGCCTGTGCGGTTCGTCATCGTCATCACTTCAAGAGCGTCCTTTGATGGATTCCTTGGATATTGCCTTGCCAGCGTGTTTGAACGCCCAACAATGTTGATTGGTGTGGTTGGCGGGCTTTTCTGAGGTGTCGTGAATCTGGCAGGATCTATTGAGTATTTTATCCAACGCGTTGGGGCCATCCTTGTTCCATTTGAAGGGCCTATTCTTAGGTTCGCCCTATTGGCCGCTGAAACCTGCGGTAACTTCACTATCCTTGGCGTCCCTGCCGCTATTCTTATTTCGGCGCATGTTTCTGTTGCGCCTAGATTTTCCATTGCCCTCATATGCTTCAGAGGTACCGAAATCGCTCCCGTGGGAGCTGCAGACCAACCAACTGTCCTCGCCCACACAAAAGTGAGTCATGAAATGGGTACGAGCCGCCATTGTTCTCGGCTTGTCCTGTACGAGCTGACGAGCGAGCCGTTCATCCAGGATGCTATGCTTAAAAGCAGTGATTGCCTCAGCGTCGAGGCAGTTGACAATTTGATTCTTTTTAGTTAAGAATCTATTCCAGAATTTTTGAGCTGATTCGCCCTTCTTTTGGACTATATGGCTTAGGTCGTCGGCATCCGGGAGCCGAACATAGTACCCTAGAAATTGGCCCGAAAGGCCTCCTCGAGCTCCTCCCAGCTTCCAATAGAATTTATAGGCAGGTTGTGAGGCCAATGCCTTGCTGGTCCCTTTATTTGATGGGTAGATATTTAACGGCATGGAGGTCATCTCCTCGGGCCATGTGGATGTGGAGAGGCAAATCCTATATCTAGACGGCCAGGTCAGTTGTCCCATCTTACTTGTCTATATTGATGGGTTTGAACCCCTCTGGGAACTCGTGCTCCATGACTTTGTGTGTAAAACATAAAGTATGTGTGGGTCCTCGAAAATGAGTTGCGTCTAGTTGAGCATGAGCTATTGCTCTAGCTCGGATTTGTTCCTGAGTCCTCTCATGCCTGTCCAGCCAAGTGTCATAGTTGTCCAGACCGGCGAGTGCGTGGCTCTGTGACCATAGATGGATCAGGAAGAAGCTTTATTGTCTTCTAGTTTGTCAGGCAGGTCAAAGGTCTCGGGCTGCTCAATCACAGTCTTGCCGTGAGGGCGGGTTTTGACAGGGGTGCTTTCGGTGCCCCTGTTGGCGATCACGCCCTCTAGGGGGGCAGTTAGCTTGGCTTGTATGGTCGTGCACGAGCGGCCCGTTGTCTGTGGCCTCGTCATCGAAGTCGGGAAACAACAGCCTCTTCGGGAAAGATTTGGGGGCAGTGCCTCGGGATTCTAGGTCTAATTCAAGCGTGAGGATTTTTATCCACTTGTCATTGAGTGCATTCTCGTGGGTATACAGTTGTTGCTTCTTTTTTTCATGCTTCGCATGGTCGCGATTAGCTGTCGTTGGAACCGTACTTGTTCCCACGGGTTCATGGGTACGACGAAGTCTTCGGGTCCCAGGCTTACATCATCTTCGGACTCCGGCATATAATACTTGTCTGATCCGTCCTTGTAGGCACCCGTGTCATCGAGGTTGACCTCCTCGGGTATTCCAGTGGTCCTGTTCTATTAGGCGGGTGAGGCTTGATTGTCCTCTCCTAGGTTTTTGCTGGCTTCAAGGGTAGCATCATCATCGGCGGCGGCCGAAGTGTTGGTTTTACTCGTGCTTCCGTTGTGGCGCTTAGACCACTTTTTGGAGCGGTAGCGCTTTTGGTTTTCATTCGGCTTCTCCTTAGACTTATCTTTTGAAGTATCGACCATGTAGACGTCATAGGTGGACGTTGCAGCCCTCTTCCCTGTATGGGGCATGGCCGCGAGTGGTTCTGCTCTAGGATCATCACCGATGTCTTTACCCATGTCGATGGCCTCATCAGAGCCATAGTTGAGCGTGTCGGTCAAGTCCTCCATCGTGGTGACTAGGCGGGTGGTGGGTGGGATGAAAGTTTCCTGATCCTCGGCTCTACATCTGATCTGATCATACACGGCGGATGAGATCACCATGTTTTGGATTCAATCCAGCACATCATTGATTTGTAAGATCTCCTCGGTATCCAGGACCTAAGCGTAGGCTGGGCTGGTCTAGATTAATTTATTTAAGCCAATTGATGTGACGTTGGCTTCCTACTCGCACAGGGTTTATCCCTGGGTGGCGGGGGCATTTACGACATCGATTGCTGGTGGAGAGATTGGCTAGCCGGGTCCGAAGTGAAACTCGGCACCGACGCGTCCAAGGGCTCAGTGTTTACACCAGACGTGTTGGCCACCAGATCTATCTCTGTGGTCGACTCTGGGAGGAGGACGGATCCGAGGTTCCTGTCGTAGTCCGGCTTCGGGGTTGTGGTGCCAGAAGGCTCGTGTTGGTCCGAGGTCCAACCCGAAAGGACCAGATCTCCTCGAGCGTTTGCGGTGTACTCCAGGCTTCCGAATGTAATGACTTGGTTCAGAGCAAAATTCTCCACACGGCCTAGATGGCCGGTCGGATCGACATGCAAAACAATGCTACCGAAAGCGAAAAGCTAGCCGGGGACGAAGATGTCACGACAACAAATGTTGCTACCGATCTGTAGATGAGCCATCGACCCTATGTGATCCAACAGAGAGCTCTCAATGAAAGCGCCAATGTCGGTGTCAAAACCGGAAAATCTCGGGTAGGGGCCGCGAGTTGTTGGATCGGATTGATGGGTAATAGGAGAAGAACACACAGGGGATTTACCAAGGTACGAGCCCTCTCTATGGAGGTAAAACCCTACATCCTTCTCTTGTTTATATTATGAAGGCATCAAAGTATAGAGTTGATCTACCTCGAGATCATAGGTTGTCGTCCACACCCTAGGGGTATGATGAATGGGTGTATGAATGAATTCCCTAAGGATTCATAGACTAAACCTCCTGGTTTACATAGGCACCAGGAGGTATCTAGGGTTACACATGGTTGGTTGCCATCTAAGGATTCACAGGCAAAATCTAAATATACTTGAAGTACACTTCAAGTCTTCAGTCGCCCCAGGCCTCCAGAGTCTTGTTTCTTCAATGGGCTGGTAGTTCGGCCCATACCTCAGCCCGGCTGGGCTAGAAACCCCTAGCCCAGGACACCATCAATAAGGGTAGGTGATTCTCCCTCATAAAATGCATATGGTAAGTGGTAGTTTTGAACTGGTTGCTCTCCGAGAATGGGTGGAATAGGTGGGGGTATATATAGGCAGCACCAAAACCCCAACCATCACACACCTTATGCACTACTTGGTGGGACTACGTGAAAACACTTGCTGGGACCAACTAGTACAAAAGGTTAGAACTTTAGGATTTGCGGTGAGATCGGATGAAACCTCTTGGTGGGATCAAATGATGATGACGTAAGCACTTTCCACAATTTGGTGTCACTGGTTGAAACCACTCAAAATTTCCAAAGTGAAATCAATTGGTAACATAAGGTTGGCAAGTGCTCTTCGGTGGGACCGATGGTCCAACTGGTGAGACCGAGGCACTAGGGTTTAGGCAGTGGCTATGTCAAGTGTATCTCGATGGATCTGTCTATATGTGTTCTGTTGGGACCGAGAATGAATTTAGGGCTTTGGACAGATATGAATGTGAGAATGTGGCTAACGATTTTGAAACAATATCTCTAAGCACTTGAGCAGTTAGACCATGATCAACACCTCATCACCTTTTGATAGTTTTTGCTTTCCTATGGACCTGATGTGATCTTGGATCACTAAACCAAAAATGTAGACTCTTGAAGCTTGTAGAAACAGGTGTCCTTTGCATTTTGAGGGGTCCAAATTCACATCCCATTACCACACCTAAATTGATCTTTCCCAAAATATTCTTTGAGTAGGCATTAGTTTGATAATGTATATGTCGTTATGAAATACGAAAACCACCCAGGGATTAGTTGCACTTTTAGATACTTTACAAAACTTGAGGTCAGATATATCAGTATAATCTTGATTCCTTCTCATGCTCATTATACCGGTGTCCTCATTACTAGTTTTGTTATTCTTTCTTGTTGACATGTTCTGGCATCCATGTGACCTAGTAACCCGTGTCTGGACTGATGATGATGGATGTTGTCACACCGAGTAGGCCCTAAGAATATTTCTTCATCGTTAGAGGATAAAATTCCACTCTTGAGATATCTAGCCCCTTGTCATAGTTCTCGATAAACCTGTAAGTTGTCGTTATGATCATCGTGTTACAGATGTAGTTGGAACAACCCCAAAGTCTATCATCTAGTATAAAGTGACTACAATACTCTCATGGTCTAAGGAACTAAAGCGTGCATTAACTCTGTGTTATAGTTGTAGACTTGTTACAAAACTATCTCAAAGTATAAAAAACAAGTTGGGTCAATTTGATATGATCGTTCTACTAAAAACATACCATCAATGTTGTTTGGCATCCTCGTTACACTTAAACAAATGTCCATGATCAGCAAAATGTAATCATCACACAATACTTGAGCTAGTACTAGAGACAAGACTAGAAATCAAGTTTTACCGTTTATCAGTGTACACATGCTTACCAGTTTTCCACTGAATCACATATTCAAGAACCATAGAAGTTATAGCATAGAATATAAACTCCTAATTATAAATGTGGAAAAAATAATACAAATAGTGTTGCCTCTAGGGCATATTTCCAACAGATCCCCACTTGCACTAAAGTAAATAATCTAGTTTACATAGCTTGTTTAACACCGATGGCTATCCGATGTTGCTCATGCTTTTCTTGTGGTAGAGGCTTCGTCATTGGGTCTCGCACATTCAGATCCATGTGAATCTTGAGTACTTTCAAAAAAACCATCTCGACATGGTGTCGAATCAGGTGATACTTGCGTTCGATATGTCTGGACTTCTGGTGGGACCTCGGCTCCTTTGCATGAGACACGACGCTGCTATTATCACAATAGAGCTCCACTGGATTCGGTGTATTTGGAACAACACCAATCTATTCAAGAAACATCTTGATCCAAACCACCTCCTTCGAAGCTTCTTAAACTGCGACGTGCTCCACTTCTATCGTAGAATCCGCAACAATGTTTTGCTTGAAACTTTTCCAAACCAGTGCACCATCGCTGAGAGGAAAAACGTAGCCCGATTGAGATTTAAAGTCGCCTACATAAGTCATGAAGCTAGCATCCATGGAACCACTTACAACATGCTCTTCATTTCGTCCGTAGACAAGGAGAATGTCATTTGTCCCTGTCAAGTACTTGAGAATATTTTTAACAGCTTCCCATTGAGCCAATCCTCGATCACTTTTGTACTTGCTACTAACAATTAACACATAATAAACATATATTCTAGTACATAGCATAGCATACATGATGGACCCAATTGCTGATGCATATGATACATTGCTCATTTGCACTCGCTCATCAACTGTCTTGGGACATTAATTCTTGCTAAGTGTTGTGCCATGTGACATTGGGAGAAAGCTTTTCTTGGCATTCTCCATTTTAAACCTTCTTAAAACCTTGCCAGTGTACGTGTAGTGGCTTAGCGCTATTAGCCGTCTTGATCTAGCTATATAGATCCTAATGCCCAATATATAAGCAGCTTCGCCTAAGTCTTTCATTGAAAACACAATTTTAAATGATTCTTTAATTTTGCTAAGAAACTTTAGGTCATTGCCAATCAATAATATTCCGTCAACAAATAAGATTAGAAATGTTATAGAGCTCCCACTAAACTTCTTGTATATACAAGATTCTTCACCATTTTTTATAAAGCAAAATAACGACTTCATCAGAAAAATTATTCCAGCTCCTCAATGCTTCCTTCAAACCATAAACTGATATTCGAAGCTTGCACACTTACCAGCATCCTAAGGATCGACAAAACCTCCTAGTTGCATCATGTATACATCAGCTTCGAGATTACCATTTAGCAAAGTTGTTTTGACGTCAGCTACTTGTGAGTTGCGTTGGGATTTCCCCCGAAGAGGAAGGGTGAAGCAATATAGTAAGATACAATATTTCCCTTGATACGTCTCCAATGTATCTATCATTTTTTATTGTCCATGCTATTATAGTATCAATGTTGGATGTTTTATATGCAATTATATATCATTTTTGGGACTAACCTATTAACCTAGTGACCAGTGCCAGTTGCAATTTTTTCTTGTTTTGGGATTTTCAAAAAATCAATATCAAATGGATTCCAAATAGAGAAAAAACTTTGGATTAATTTTTTGGAAAAGAAGGGACCCTAGAAGGTTCGGGATAAGACCTGAAGAGCCACGAGGGAGCGACAATCTCGGGAAACAAGCCCCCAGGCTTGTGGGCCCCTCGTGGCACCTCTTGGCCTAATTCCACTGATGGGGAACGTTACATGAAAATCAAAAAAAAATCCTATGGAACACCTAAGATCTAATCTAGGAGATGCATAGCAACGAGAGGGGAGTGTGTCTACATACCCTTGTAGACCGAAAGCGGAAGCGCATATAACGTGGTTGAGGTAGTCGTACTCTTCGCGATCCAATCACGATCCAATCAGATCTAGCGCCGAACGGGTGGCACCTCCGCGTTCAGCACACGTTCGGATCGATGACGTCTCCTTCATGACCCAGCAAGCAAGAGCAGAGAAGTAGATGGGATCTGAACCAGCACGGCGGCACGGTGGAGATGGTGGTGGTCCAATCCCGGCAGGGCTTTGCCAGACGCTGTCAGAACCAATTTGAGGAGAAAATGGAGTTTTGGGAGAGGTAGGGTTGCCGTCGGGGCATGGGATTGGTGTGTATAGCCCCTCCCTTTCCCCACTATTTATAGTAGGAAACGGGGAGGGATAGGGTGAGGGAGTCCTGGATTCAGGGGTCCTCAGGTGTCCGACCTATCCAATATGGGCCGGACTAATGGGCTGTGAGGATAAAGCAGAAGACCATCACCCATGTCCGGGTAGGACTGCTATATGCATGGACGGCAAGATTGGTTTCCGGATATACTATTTCCTTCCCCTGTAAACTGACTATGTACAACCCTAGGTCCCTCCGGTGTGTATATAAACTGGAGGGTTTAGTCCGTAGAGGCTATCAGAATATTCATAGGCTGGACAGCTAGGGTTTAGCCATTACGATCTCGAGGTATATCAACTCTTGTAACCCCTATACTCATCGAAGACAATCAAGCTGGACATAGGGCCTTACCTCCTTTAAGAGCGCCCAAACCTGGGTTAACGTTGTGTCCCATTCTCCCTTGTTACCATTGATCCTTAGATGCACAACTTGGGCCCCCTACCCAAGATCCGTCGATTTTGATACCGACATTGGTGCTTCCATTGAGAGCTCTGTTGTGTAGTCTAGAAAAGCGATCTATGGCTCGCATTGTCAGCAATAACAACATGACCTCTGGAAGGAGCCTGACTTCAGGATAGATCCCCCAGCTCGATGATTTCACCATAGGTGCCCGTTTGGCCATTAAGCCAACAGCACCTCCCATGATCGCCAAACACCACCTCTGCATCGGCCTCGAGTACTCCGAAAAGATGGATCCGGCAGTCGTCCCGTCCTTAAACGAGCTGCTAGACCGCATCGCCACCCTGGGGGTTTCAATGGACTATGATAGAATCGGGCTTCAACCTGACCAGAGGGAAATCAATCTCCCGCCAATCAGCCACCTGGTAGCCATCGTCGAAGAACGAGCCCATAGCACTTCTTCTGCTGTGTTAAAAACCAGATATGTTCGGTTCTTCGAACCCCTCGAGCCCCATAACCTTCCTTCGGAGGTGATTTCGTGTCCCCCAAACTAAGGGTCGAACATAGGGTCCGGGGAGAACTTGGATCTTCCCAGACCCGAACTGGTGACCTCGGAAATTTTGCAAGCTCTAGACACAGATTTGGGTCGTGTTTCAAATTTTAGCCCACCCACCCACCACAATCAATACTCTCCAAGCAATTCAGGCCCTCCAGACATATACGACTTGATGTTTGTACGGTAGCAACCTCGGGAAATGGTCCATCACTTTTGGGACAGATTCCTACTTGTTAAAAACAAGATCAAAGATTGATGCGACGATTATGTAGTCACAATCTTTCATCGCAATTGTACCAACGAGGGAATCTGGAATGCCCTCGACCGTCATCACATATAGAGCTTCACGGAACTATCACAGGTTGTACAAAAGTACCGTGTGATGGAAAGCACATGGAAGGCCCAGAAAACACAATTGGAACCAGCTGCCTTTAAGGAGTGTTCGGCCGGAGCTAAATGGATACACCCTTGCAAGGCATCCAATTATCTGTCCGTTGGAAGAAAATACAAACCCTTTACTGGATACAGGTCCGTTCTTGAGGAACTCCTTGACAAGCCCTATCCAATACATGTGACTCAAAGTACAGACTCAACTCATAGTCTCCGCGCATGTTGGGTACTCCAGTGGTAGCAAAGAGTGGAGAGGCCATCCTCACCACCATCACTACAGAGAAACACTCTTCGGAGAAGGACGATTTTAACGTCCTCACGGTCTTCAAAACGTTCTCTTCAAATAATCAGCGTAAAAGGCACTCCGTGACCTCGCTGAAGTCCACCAAGTAACTGCAGTGAGCCCATGGAACGACGCGGCAATAACCTTTACCGCCCAAGACGAACCAAAGGCCCGATCAGTCCGACCACCCGCCGCCCTAGTACTAAGCCCCATAGTGGATGGCTCTCGACTCACCAAAGTGCTCTTGGATGACGGCAGTGGGCTAAACCTCATCTACGAGGACACGCTCGACAAAATGCAGATTGACAGAACACGCATCGAGCAAAGCAACACAACCTTTCGAGGCATAATCCACAATCGAGAAGCACGATGTTCTAGGATAATTAAATTGGATGTAGTATACGGCACGTCTGACAATAACAGGTCCGAAGAGTTGTTCTTCCACGTGGTCCCCTTCAACAGCGGATATCACGCCATCCTTGGGCGGGATGCTTTCTCATGCTTCCAAGCTATTCCCCGTTACGGGTACATGAAGCTTAAAATGCCAGGACCCAATGGAATAAACACAATTTCGAGTGACCCGAATAAAGCACTCCATGCCGAAAATAAAACCGCATCCTTGGCCCTTGAGGCACTATCCGAAGCCTTAGCGGCCAAAGAACTAACCACTCTATGATCTACGATGGACAAGGATGACGTGATTCTCGATAAGAGACCTAAATCCACCTCTTTCAAGCCAGCAGATGAAATAGTTAAATTTCATGTGCACTCGACGGACCCCAATAAAACAGCGTCCATTGGAGCACAGCTAGATCCGGCAGTAGACACCGCCTTACGCGCATTCCTGTGTGAAAATTGGGATATCTTTGCCTGGCACCCTTCAGACATGCCCGGGATCCCACACAGATTGGCCGAACATAGCCTCAACATGATTAAAGGGGAAAGAGCTAGCCAAACTACTAAAGGTCGGGTTCATTAGGGAAATCAAACACCCGGATTGGCTAGCCAACTTGGTCATGGTGCCAAAGAAGGATAAATCCTGGCACCTTTGGGTCGATTTCAAAGAGCTCAACAAAGCTAGCCCTAAAGATCCTTTCCCGTTGCCCCGCATTGACCGGATCATCGATGCGATCGCAGGACACGACTCACTGTGTTTCCTCGACGCTTATTCCGGATACCATCAGATTAAAATGAAGGAATATGACCAGGCCACAACGGCGTTCATCACCCCGTATGGCCCTTTTTGTTTCAACACTATGCCTTTTGGGCTTAAAAATGCTCGTGCCATTTACCAACGTATGATTCAAACATGCTTGGAAAAACAAATCGGCAAGACAGTTGAAGCATATGTGGACGACGTGGTCATCAAAACCAAACATGTTGAAATACTAGTGGACGACCTTCGCCTCACCTTCGACAACCTCCGAACATACGACATACGGCTCAATCCAAAAAAATGTGTCTTCGGAGTTCCAGCCGGAAAGCTGCTAGGGTTCATTGTTTCCCATAGAGGAATTGAAGCAAACCCAGCTAAGATTCGAGCGTTGTCACAATTGGCTATACCAACAGACCTAAAGCAGATCCAAAAACTAGAAGGGTGCATGGAGGCTTTGAGCCGCTTTATCTCCAGATTGGGAGAGAAAGCATTACCAATTTACAGGCTATTTAGACACACTGATAGCTTTGAATGGATGGACGTTGCCACAGCTAGATTGGATGAAATAAAAACCTTACTAGCAGGGAACCCAATCCTTGCTGCCCAGGTGTTGGCGAGCCCATGTTGCTCTATATCTCCACAACTCACCAGGTAGTAAGTGATGTACTTGTCGTCGAGCGAGGGGAAGAGGGACATAAATTCCCCATCCAAAAGCCAGTCTATTATGTATCGGAGGTCCTCACCATGCAAATCCCGATATTCTCACTACCAAAACTACGACACTATTTTCAAGAGTGTATGATCACAGTGACATCCGAAGTACCACTTAACGACATTATCAACAAAAGGGACGCCCCCGGCCGCATAGATAAATGGGCCATCCAACTCTTGTCGTTCGTAGCCACACCAGACTATTAAATCTCAGGTGCTGGCCGACTTCGTCACTGAATGGACGGAAGCCGAACTCCCTAAAGAGTATAGTTCATATTCCAACTGGATTATGTACTTCGATGGCTCTAAAATGCTAGCCGGACTGGGGATTGGTGTCATCTTGACATCCCCCACGGGGGACACAATCCGCTACGTGTTACAAATCATGTATACGGACTCCAATAATGCAGCCGAATATGAGGCGCTTCTACACGGTCTCCGCATGGCCATCTCCATGGGTATACAACGCCTAAAGGTGCGCGGAGATTAAAACCTCGCAATATATCATGTCAATGGAGAGTTCGATGCAAAAGATCCAAAAATGGAGGCATATCGAAACATCGTATTAAAAATATCGGCTCGGTTCGAGGGACTTGAATTCCATCATGTCGCTTGCGACAGTAACCAGGCAACAGACATCCTCACTCGCATGGGCGCCAAGCGTGACCCCGTCCCGCCTAACACCTTTGTGGAAAGGCTCTTTAAGCCATCCGTGGTGTGGTAGGGCAAGAGCGGAGATGCCAGTACAGACCTGATCACACCCCCAGCAGCCGAACACAATGCAGATACTATCGGGGGTTCGGATGCCGAAACAACACCCTCTGCTCATGAGATCATGGTTGTTATTGATCCATGGATCGAACCTTTCCTAGCCTACCTTAATAGGCAGGAGCTTCCCAATGATCAAAATGAGGCCCGTTGCATAGTTCGGCATTCTAAAGCCTACAAAGTTCATGAGGGTGAACTGTACAAGAAGAGCATTACTAGAGTACTTCAAAGGTCTTGGAGGAAATACATGCTGATCTGGGCGGTCATCATGCCACATCTCAGGCCCTAGTAAGCAAAGCTTTTAGGGCAGGTTTTTTCTGGCCAACAACCTGAGCAGACGCACAAGCCCTTGTCCAACGTTGTGTGGGCAATCAGCTTTTCCCCAACTATAGTCATATGCCTCCCACTGCCCTAAGAACAATCCCCATCACTTGGTCCTTCGCGGTCTGGGGGCTTGATATGGTCGGACCCCTTAAAGGGGGAGCCACAAAAATAAATATTCACTAGTGATGGTAGATAAGTTCACTAAATGGATAGAGGCCAAACCAATAAAAACACCTGAAGTAGGGCCACTGATTGACTTTATATCCGGGGTGGTACACTGCTACGGTGTCCCGCACAACATCATCACTGATAATGGCTCCAATTTTACAGCTGATGAGGTGAAAAACTAGTGTGCTAAGTTGGGCAATAAACTCGACTATGCATTGGTCTATCACCCTCAAACAAATGGTCAAGTTGAACGGGCCAATGGCCTGATAATGAGCGGCATTAAGCCCAGACTGGTGTGCTCCTTACGAGAATCAGACAAGCACTGGGTCGAGGAACTCGATTCCATACTCTCGGGGATGCGGGGCACGCCCAATCGAACGACCGGATACACACCTTTCTTTATGGTGTACGACATAGAAGTTGTCCTGCCCTGCGACATTATTCATGACTCACCTCGAGTGCGCATGTACGAAGAGCGAGAAGCCGAGCTCGATCGGCAAGATGACCTAGATGACTCAAAGAGGAGGGCGATGTTGCAAAGGCCTGTTCTGCGTTTTATCAACAATAGGCCATGTGATACCAAAGAAGAGAAGTGCGGGCCAAGACATATAACGTCGGCGACCTTGTCTTACGCCTCCCGGAGAAGAACAAGGATAAGATCAAACCAAACTGGGAGGGTCCCTTCATCGTAGATAAAGTTCTTACAGGAGGAGCCTATCGCCTTCGTAATGCATCGGATAATCGCCTTGAGCCAAATCCATGGAATGCTGCTTGGTTCCAAAGATTCTATGGATAGTTCGGTGGCACTCTCTTTATTTTCTTACTTTGACTAGGTCTCCCCTTCTCCTCTCCTTGTTTTTTCCCTTTTTATATCCCAGGGTATGTTCGGATCTACTGAACTGTTAGGGGTACACATCTTTAAATGTATACACCCCACTATAACCGGGGGCTTCTCTAACGAAGCTTATTATTAAAAGCTTGTGGCTTACACTGTCTATGTCGTTTGTTTTATACATATTTTGCCAATATATGCACCTGTATGACTTAATTTTTTGCCAAGCTAGGTTGCCTCACTCCTGTGATTATACCCTACGTTCCCGGTTGTTTGGCTAGGGTGTAAAGGGATTACCTTTGTGTAGGACCTTGAAGTATGTCTAGAGGGTGTGTGATTAGACTACTTGACCAATTAAAACTTAACCTTTTCCCAATTTTAGAGTTTGGCAGATTTTAGCTATCTTTGGACAATTCAAGCAATCATCACACAATTCAAGCAAGCATGCAAAGAGTATATGAGCAGCGGAAATTAAAGCATGCAACTTCCAAGAAAGTAAAGGGAAGGGTTTGGAGAATTCAAACGCAATTGGAGACACAGATGTTTTTGTCGTGGTTCTGATAGGTGGTGCTATCGTACATCCACGTTGATGGAGACTTCAACCCATGAAGGGTAACGGTTGCGCGAGTCCACGAAGGGCTCCACCCACGAAGGGTCCACGAAGAAGAAACCTTGTCTATCCCACCATGGCCGTCGCCCACGAAGGACTTGCCTCACTAGTGGTAGATCTTCACGAAGTAGGCAATCTCCTTGCCCTTACAAACTCCTTGGTTCAACTCCACAATCTTGTCGGAGGCTCCCAAGTGACACCTAGCCAATCTAGGAGACACCACTCTCCAAGAAGTAACAAATGGTGCGTTGATGATGAACTCCTTGCTCTTGTGCTTCAAATGATAGTCTCCCCAACACTCAACTCTCTTTCATGGGATTTGGATCTGGTGGAAAGAAGATTTGAGTGGAAAGCAACTTGGGGAAGCCTAGAGGTCAAGATTCATATGGTAGGAATGGAGTATCTTGGCCTCAACACATGAGTAGGTGGTTCTCTCTCAGAAATTGTAAGTTGGAAGTGTAGGTTTGTTCTGATGGCTCTCTCCACGAATGAAGAGGAGGTGGAGGGGTATATATAGCCTCCACACAAAATCTAACCGTTACACACAATTTACCAAACTTGGTGGGACCGATTCAAGAGACTCGGTCAGATCGATTTAGTAAACCTAGTGACCGTTAGGATTTTCGATGGGACCGACATGCAACTCAGTAGGACCAATATGGTTAGGGTTAGGGCATAACGTAATCTCAGTGAGACCGATTACACAAACCCGGTGGGACCGATTTTGGTAATAAGCTTTCTAGAGAGTTGGTCAGGTAAACTCGATGGGACCGATTCGCTCATTTCGGTGAGACCCAAATGTTACGAAAAGGAAACAGGGAGTTTACATTGCAATCTCGGTGGGACCGATCGCTCACTTCGGTTAGACCGAAACGTTACGAAGGGAAACAGAGAGATTACAACCCCATCTCAGTGAGACCGAGATCCCTATCGGTAAGACCGATTTGCCTAGGGTTTGTGGCAGTGGCTATGACATTTGAACTCGGTGGCACCGGATAGAAAGAATCGGTGGGACCGATTTTGACTTTGGGTTTAGGTCATATGTGGATGTGAGAAAGTAGTTGAGGGTATTTGGAGCATATCACTAAGCACATGAAGCAAGAGGCTCATTGAGCAACACCTCATCCCTCCTTGATAGTATTGGCTTTTCCTATAGACTCAATGTGATCTTGGATCACTAAAATGTAAAATGAAGAGTCTTGACCTTTTGAGCTTGAGCCAATCCTTTGTCCTTGATATTTTGAGGGATCCACTTTCATCATCCATGCCATGCCATTCTTTGAGCTTTCCTGAAATAATAGTCTTGGAATAGTATTAGCTCAATGAGCTATATGTTGTTATGAATTACCAAAACCACCTAGGGATAGTTGCACTTTCAATCTCCCCCTTTATGGTAATTGATGACAACATATAGATCAAAGCTTCGACAATTGATAATAAGATTGAAAAACATCGTCGCTTTGAGAAGTATGTGATAAGCAAGAGCTCCCCCTAAATTTGTGCATAGTTTAAAATTTGCTTTGGACTGCAAATGCACAAGGAATTAGGCTCATGGGTTACTCTTCCATGTCACATACATCTTGGTGGAGCGCTGAAAATAGTAAAGATTGAATACATGCACTCATCACCAAGCAAAGTGAATGATCATTTAAGGATAAGTAAGATAATATCATCTAACAAGCATAAGTGTAGCTTATGATCAAACACATGATCATCAATGTCTCATAGATAATAGCATAGTTATCTCAAGAAATCAAACACAAACAAAGTTTAACCACCAAAGCAAGAGAGAACAAAAGCAACACTCTCTCTCTCTTTGAAGCCTATGATCTATACATTTTTCTCCCCCTTTGGCAACAAGTTACGAAAAAGTTCATAGAAAATGCATAGTGCTAGATCGACTCTCAGGCTTGATCTTCAGGTGGTGGTGTAGAGATGGCTCCTTGGATGAAGGCTTCAGTTGAAGTGGAAGGAGCTGGAGGAGTTGGTGCTGGAGTTGGTTGCACTGGAGCTGTAGGAGCTGTAGCTGGTGCAGATGATGTGGCTCTGGAGTCTGTCACAGGCACTACAGCTGACCTATGAGCTCTAGGCACTCTGCCAAATGCATCAGTGGTTGTCTTGCCCTTCCTCTCCTGCATGTCATCCTAGAGCTGCTCCACAACTGACTGAATCTCAGTTAATTTGACATCTAGATCATAGAATTTTTGTTCCATGGTTCTTTCCAGGCTCTCCTGGTTTTGAGTTAGGGTGGCCAACCCCTTCTCAATACTCAGTGTTGATGCTATCAAGTAACCAAGATGCTCCTGCTTGTTCTTCAAGAAGTACTCAGATGCCTCCTCTTGAGTTGGCATCTTGGCAGCCTTCTCTCTCTTTGCCTTCTCCTTCTGCACTTGAGCTTGCACTGATGATGGTTCATTCTCATTCATCACAACTTGATTGTCCTCAAAGTCTGGATAGATAGCAAAATGTTCCTTATCCAGCAAGTAAGTTCCTGTGCCCATCTTTGAGTTAATCAACTCCTGAATCGGTGGGGCATACCCACAACTCCGCTTCTGGTCTGCTGCTGTCCTCTTAATGGTCTCAACAATGAGGCGCATGACCTTGAATTTTTGTGGCACATCAAACAAGTGCAGCAAGTTGATAGCATGACCTCTAATCATGTTGTGGTCACCTGACTTGGGCAACAGAGTGTGCCTTAGGATCCAGTTGATGGTTGGCAGCCCTGACAGAAGAAAGTGGACTGACCCAAACTTGAAAGTCTCAAGAGCTTTGTTTGGGATCTCCTTGTACATATGAGCCATGGTATTGTGGTCCATCTTCTTCTTGGCATAGACATCCAAGTCATCTTCACTCTCCTTTGGGGCATTGATCAGACTGGCCCATTCCTCAATTGTTGACTGGTACCTTGTACCTTCAGACATCCAAACTATCCTGCTATCTGGATAGAATTGTGCTGTGGAGTAGAATTGCATAATGAGCTCATCATTCCACTTTGTGATCTTCTGCCCAACAAAGTCTGCAACTCCACAAGCAACAAAGCTGTCTTGCACTCCAGGATAGTGTTCCTCATTTTCCTTCATGTAGGTCCAGTCGACCCACCTCATATCACACAGTATTGGTTTCTTGTCCAACAGCACTGTCTCATAGAAGTCATGTTGTTCCTTAGTGTGGAACCTGTAGTCAACAACAGTCCTTCTCCTGGTAGCATATGGATCTGACCGCCTCCACAATTTGAGTCCTGCATCCTTTCTCAACTTCATGTTTTCAGCCACAGGATGAGCATCATTGTGATCAGGAATCTTGGGCTTTAGCTTTCTTAGGACTTGTCCTTCATCATCTTCTTCATCAGCAACTTCAGGCACTGCCTTGTTCTTCTCAGCAGCTGGAATACTCCTGGTATTCCTCTTTGGTGCAGTCTTGGGCTTGGGGGCAGCTTTGGGTGCTTCCTTGGGCTTTGATGTTGCAGCCCCTGACTTAATAGCATCACCCATTAGCTTTTGTGCCTTGGGTGCTGGTGCAGCAACCTCTCTTCCTCTTCAGAGTCTCTCCTCATAGAGGGATATCCAAGAACCTGGGCAGTAGTGGTTTTGGCTCCCTTTTTCTTCTTATCTTGACCAGCAGCTTCATCTTCTGATTCTATGGTAAACTTCATAGTTTCTCCAGTGGGAACTTTCTTGGGTTTGGAAGTTGTGACTCTTCTTGCAGGTGCCTCTTTGGGATCACTCTTTTCAGGCACTTGAGTTGATCCTCTGACCTTCAGCATAGGTGTCCTCTTGGTAGGAACTTTCCTATTGAGTCCAGGCTTTGTGTTCTTTGCTGAGGCATACTCCTTTTTGAGCACTACCTTCTTGGAGGTAGCCTCATCTTCTTCTGCCATATAATCCTCATCTTCGGATTCTGAGGTTCTCTTCTTCCTTGTCCTGGTGGCAGCTTTAGGCAGATTTCTTGGGGTGCTCATGCTGCCATCATCTAAAGTGCTAGAGGGACTAGTGCCCTCACTCATGTGATTGTGCTTTTCTGACTTGTTCAGACTATCACTTTGGTCTGACATGCTGCAAATCACTGACTGCTGACCCTGTAAATAGTTATAGATGAGATAGAATGGATGAGCATCACGGAATGCAGAGATTTTTGCAAAAGAATGATTCAAAAGTTCAGTTTTAGTTTTCCACAGAAAGCATTTCGGATCAACCGATTTTAAAACTCGGTGATACCAAAGCAGTTTTGGAACCTGAACTGGTGAACTCGGTCGGACCGAGTCACGGTTCGGTGGCACCGAGACTGCTAGGGTTTCACAAAGTCCTAAAATCGGTCACACCGATTAGCAATTCTCGGTCAGACCGAGAGTTACTAGTGCAATGGCGTTAGCCAAATCGGTGGGACTGAGTTTTTCAACTCGGTGGGTCCGAGATGGTTTCGGCGGAAACCTAACCCTAAATTTTCAAATCGCATCTAATCTAAGGATTGTATTGACTGGATAGAAGTGTTTCAATCGTGGCAAGAATCGTAATGAACACAATGTGCTAGGAATCGGACGAGGATAGCATTGTGATCGAGTCCATACCCTACCTTGGCGATGAACTCGCTACGGCGGCAATGGCGGGGGTGAATTCCGTTGACAGCGGCGGAGACCAGCGACAGGAGGCGGCTGGCGACGAGGAGACGATCCGGAGACCCTGGAGGCAGAGCGAGCTATTGCACGGGCGAAGAGGTTCGGAGAAATTTCCAAATTTTTTCCCGTGAGTATATATAGCCCGACCCTGTCGGTGTGACCGAGTGGAACGACTCGGTGGCACCGAGATGCATAACTGTATAGAGTTACTGCAACTCGGTGTGACTGAAATGTTCAAATCGTTGCACCGAGATTGAAAACCTAGATCGACTTAGTGATCTCGGTAGGACCGAAATGGAGGAATCGGTCAGACCGAGAATCACAAAGAAGTTTTGGAAGTTTAAGTCTATGACGAATCGGGGACTTCGAGTGCTCCTCACACAGAGTGGTTCGAATCTGACTTGATCAAATTTTGTGATGTAGCATGAATAGAGTTTGAGATGAGAAAAGCATAGATAGCTAGAGAAGGTTCTTAGTCAATCTTGTCCATCCACTTGGCAAAAAGAAAAAAAAGAACCCAAACAATCAAAGCAACAAGTGGATGTCCTTGAATGAGTAAAATATGCAACCAACATGCTCACACAATAGATTGGCAAATAAAATATGTGACAAAGCATGCACAACCAATTCTAGCATCTATCAAACAATTGGCGATGACTAGGTCATCTATATATGAGTATATTGACTTAGGAGTCAAATGAGAACATTTGATCATAGGTCATACTCATCATTTAAGCTCAAGTGGGGTTACCACTTTTACATAATGCATTGATGTGTTCACACCATTAGAGTTGCTTTGACTCAATTCTTAGAGTTAAGCTCCCCCTAGATGTGAGATCCCCTTTTAGAGGGATGAACCAACCTTGGGTTTTGTCTATGATGACTTCATGTAGGTGTTGAAGATGTGGGTGCTCAATGTTGATGTAAATCATTTGGAGCAATCCTTTGGAGTGAGTTGCACTTTCAACATACCTACATGGGTTAGTCCCACAAGGAACAAACACGGATATCCATAGACATAGAGTGATGCACACACAAGATGATGTCCATGAAATCATTAGGTTACCTTGTCCCTTGCCTTACCAACATGACGGTTTGTGACTCCTTGACCTAGTGCAAGATGTGGAAGTTGATTGCACTTGTCCTTGCCATAAAGATATGAGTGAAGAATGTTGGCAGAGTCACCCTCAAGAACTCTCTAGTTCTTCTTCTTCGGGATCCACATCATCTTGATGGGAATCCTTGGAGTTGTAGTTGTATTTGATGAAGTAGAACTTGACGTAGTCTTGGGAACCCACTTGACCGAGGCCTTAGGTGCTTCTTCAAATGCATCAATCTCCTCTTGAAGCTTGTCCTTGCCTTTCTTCTTGTGGTCTTGTGGTGGAAGATCATCTTGTGCCTGTGTTCCCTTGAAGGAAGTAGGATCATACTTCTCTTGTTGAGGAACAAACTTTGTCTTGGGGTATTGATCTTCTTCCCACTCAACTCCATTGGCATTGAACTTTCATTCAAAACCAACACCTTGATTCTTCCGGTGCCTTCCTTGCTTGCGTATAATTTCCTCGAATTGCTTACTCCCGACAAGGCTCTTGTAAACACCTTTCTCTATAATTCCCTTCAATAAGCTATTTTCTTGCTCAAGTGTAACTTGGCTAAGAGAATCATTAGTGGAATCAAGAGAACTACTAGAAGCAACAATATTGGATTTGGCATTATTATTGTTACTACTAGAGGAAGGATCTTTCCTGTACTTGTTACTATACTTGACTTGAGGCATGTAAGTAGATAAGAGTAAACGCTTGGCAATGTAAGAAGAACTTTTCTTACAGAGATCATCATTGATTGCTTTTAAGAACTTATGCTCTTGCTCAAGATTGAGCTTTTCAAAGCGTAACTTCTCATGAGCTCTTAAAAGTTCTCGATGATCTTCGAAGATAGTTTCATGAGCTAACTTAAGAGTGTTTAGTTCTTTGGTTAGAAGCTCAATCTTCTCCTTATCATTGTCATTCGTTTTATCTAGATTAGCATGATTAATTGATGTTTCATCATAGTATTCATCACTAGAGTTGTCAATAAGTAAATCATCATCACCTAGCAAGTCATCTTCATCACTATTGAAATCAACATACTCGGGATGTGTTACCTTTGGACCTTTGGTCATGAAGCATCTTCCAATTCCTTCATTTGGTGAGTCAAATATGTTGTAGGAGTTGGTTGACACAAGTGCTAGACCTGCAACACCTTCATCTTGAGTATATTCGGAGTCGGAGTGATAGCTTCTCTGAGAGTGATTGTCGGAGTCGGAGCCGGATACCCATTCACCAACATGAGCTTGATGTCTTTGTTTTGTGTAGCTCCTTGATGACTTGTCCTTCCTTTCCGAATCCTTGCTTCTCCATGAGGGTCTTCGTTCATAACGATCATCTCTACTCCTCCTCTCTCTTGGTGGTGATTCTTCTCTTTTGCTTCTTCTTTTTAGAGAATCTTCTCTTCTTTTGTAGGGTGTCGTACACTCATTGGAATAGTGTCCGGGTCTCCCACAATTGTAGCAATTGCACTCTCGACTAGAACATCTTTTGTCATTGTAGGACCTTGACTTAGAGCTTCTTCCTTTGCTTCTACTCTTGTAGAATTTGTTGAAGTTCTTCACCATTAAGCTCAATTCTTCATTGAAGGTTTGTTTCTCACTTGATGATGTGGGGGCTTCACATGAGGCTTTGTAAGCACCACTTGACTTGTTGTGGAGTTCCTCCTTATCCTTGAGTGACATCTCATGAGCAACAATTCTTCCAATGACTTCCGTTGGCTTGAGATCTTTGTAGTTTGGCATCATTTGGATCAATGTGCACACGGTATCATACTTTCCATCCAATGCTCTTAGGATCTTCTTGATGATGAATCTGTCGGTCATCTCTTCACTCCCTAAGCCGACAATCTCATTTGTGATAAGTGCAAGCCTAGAGTACATTTCAGCGACACCTTCACCATCCTTCATTTTGAACTTGTCAAGCTGACTTTGGAGCACATCCAACTTGGATTCCTTGACGGAGTCGGTACCTTCATGCATATCAATCAAAGTATCCCAAATTTCCTTTGCATTCTCAAGACGGCTGATTTTGTTGAATTCCTCGGGGCACAATCCGTTGAAGAGGATATCACAAGCTTGAGTGTTGTATTGCAGCATCTTCAACTCTTTCGCGCTAGCTTCACAGTTTGGCTCTCTCCCATCAAAGAATTCACCTTGCAAGCCAATACACACAATAGCCCAAACGGCGGGGTTATGTCCAAGAATATGCATTTTCATCTTATGCTTCCAACTAGCAAAATTAGTACCATCAAAGTAAGGACCTCTACGGTGATAATTTTCCTCGCTAGACGCCATACTCTCCTAGGTTGTGAAACCAAGGCTATGACCACCAAAAGCTATGGAAATCAAAGCAAATGGAGACCAAAGCTCTGATACCACTTGTAGGACCTTGAAGTATGTCTAGAGGGAGGTGATTAGACTACTTGACCAATTGAAACTTAAACTTTTCCCAGTTTTAGAGTTTGGCAGATTTTAGCTATCTTTGGACAATTCAAGCAATCATCACACAATTGAAGCAAGCATGCAAAGAGTATATGAGCAGCGTAAATTAAAGCATGCAACTTGCAAGAAAGTAAAGGGAAGGTGTCGATGTCAAAACCGGCAGATCTCGGGTAGGGGGTCCCGAACTATGCGTCTAGGCGGATGGTAACAGGAGACAAGAGACACAATGTTTTACCCAGGTTCGGGCCCTCTTGATGGAGGTAAAACCCTACGTCCTGCTTGATTAATATTGATGATGTGTATTACAAGAGTGGATCTACCACGAGATCAAGGAGGCTAAACCCTAGAAGCTAGCCTATGGTATGATTGTTGTAATGGAGGTTATGTCCTACGGACTAAAGCCCTCCGGTTTATATAGACACCGGAGAGGGCTAGGGTTACACAGAGTTGGTTACAATGGTAGGAGATCTACATATCCGTATTGCCAAGCTTGCCTTCCACGCCAAGGAAAGTCCCATCCGGACACGGGACGGAGTCTTCAATCTTGTATCTTCGTAGTCTTGGAGTCCGGCGGACGATGATAGTCCGGTTGTCCGGACACCCCCTAGTCCAGGACTCCCTCAGTAGCCCCTGAACCTGGCTTCAATGACGATGAGTCCGGCGCGCATAATATTCGGCATTGCAAGGCGGGTTCCTCCTTTGAATAATCTAGAGAAGATCGTGAACACCAGGATAGTGTCAGGCTCTGCAAAATAAATTCCACGTTCCACCGTAGAGAGAATAATATATACACAAGTTCAATCTGCTGACGTATTTTGCGGCATGATGTCACACCACTACCAAGCCTTTACTTGAATCGTTTTTTATTATACCACCTCAGCGCGTTTAGCGAAGCGGTTTACTTGGCACGTCTTGTCGAAGCAAAGATCGTGTTCCCCTTATTCCGGGATTCTCATCAATACGGACGTGGGTAACCCAACCGCGCCATTGATGGTGGCACTTGGGAGATAAGCGAGTTTTACCAGGCTAGTGGGGACGCATAGTCTTCGTCCGCCTATATATAAGGGATAAGGATTCACCTTTTGACCTACGCCTTCTTCCTCCTTTGCTTATCCATCTCCGCGCACTCGAGCTCCAGCGCCCAAGTTCGCGCATCTCGTCTCAACCTTCTCCGACCATGTCCGGAGCGGGAGGTAAATGGTTGGCTTCCACCGTTAAGGAGGAGCACATCACAAAGCTGCGCAGCGCCGGATACCTTTCCGGCGATGTTGCGCACCAGCTGCCCGACGAGGGGCAGCTCATCCCCACCCCCGGGCCCCATGAGAGGGTCGTTTTCCTCCCCCACTTCCTCCGCGGACTGGGCTTTCCACTTCATCCCTTTGTCCGGGGGCTCATGTTCTACTACGGCCTGGATTTCCATGATCTGGCACCGAACTTCATCCTCAACATCTTGGCGTTTATTGTCGTGTGCGAGGCCTTCCTCTGCATCCAGCCCCACTTCGGCTTGTGGCTTAAGACCTTCAATGTCAAGTCGAAGGTTGTGAAGGGCACTCAAGCAGAGTGCGGAGGCGCCATGTTGGGCAAGATGCCCAACGTCCTTTGGTTCGAAGGGGCCTTCGTGGAATCTGTCAAGGGGTGGCAATCGGGGTGGTTCTACATCACCGAGCCGCGCGACCCTACGTGGGCGGCGGCCCCCGAGTTCAGATCTGGTATCCCCACGCAGCTCACCTCCTGGAAAGAGAAGGGCTTGCTGTGGGGTAATTCGAAGGAGCTGACGGGACTCCAAGCCTGTATCCAGAAGCTGGTGAACAAGAAGCTCAGGCTGGTTAACGTGGTCCAAGTCATGCTCGTCCGCCGGATTCTCCCATGCCAAGAACGGGCATTCAATCTGTGGGAGTTCGATCCGGAACAACACCAGGCGCTGAGCGGGCTCTTCGACACAACGTACGAAGGCACCTGGAGGGTGCTGTTTAAGGGCACCGAAGCCCCCGCATCCGCGACGGAAGATCGCGGATTCCACTCGTAGCGTCCAGCTGACGAGGTAAGTGATTCTACCCCTTTACGGGACACTTATTGTTAATAGTTCGACCCTAAGCGGGTTTTAATCTCCCTTCTCCTTTGACAGGAATGGATGAAGAAGGCCGAGCAGCTCGTCTGCCCGGCTCCCATGCCAGAAGACCCAGTGGACGCCCGTATGGCGGGGCTATTGGTTCCGGCACCGCATGTGGTGCCGGAGAAGAAGGCCAAGAAGGTGGCCACGGGCACTAGAAAGAGTTCCCGTTTTCAGGTGTCCGACGACTCCGAGGCGGATTCCTCCCCCAAAGATGAGAAGGAGGAAGAAGACTCTCCCCCAGAGGAGGGACAGAGAAAGAGGAAGGCCTCCCCAACAGGGGAGGCCGAAGGGTCCAAGAGGGGAAGAACTATTCCCCCGGACAGCTCCGCCAACACCAACGTTGGCGATGAAGAGTGGCCCGCAAGGGCCAGGCCTCAGGTGAGATCGTAAGTATCCGGATCCCTGAACGATCTGCAATTTCTTTTTGTCACATATTGTCCTTCTAACGCCGCATACTGCCTGCAGTCCGGCCGACGATGATCTCCCTGCTTCGGTCGAGCGGGTCGTTGGCTGCGTCGGATGTGGAATCCATTCCGACTGCCTCCACCCCTCGCGCCGCTGAGGACGCCGAGGTGGGATCCCGGGAAGGGACCCATCAGGAGGCTCCGGAGGCGCCGCAAGGCAGCCTCCCGGACTTTGCGCCGGACTCTACACCAGAACCCGCAGTGGTTCCAGAGTCCGGCAGGCGGCCCCTTCGCAAGAAGGGCAAGACCGTGACACCGGCGGCCCCCGTCCAACCGGAGGCGCCGGACAACTTGTTGGAGGCGCTCAAAGGCGCTTCCATCGAAGAAAGAACACCGCAGTATCATGAGTGCGGTGATTCATAAGGTTCAGCTCGCCAAGAGCGGGCTGACCGAAGCCTGCAGCAGCCTTCTAACAGGCTTTGAGGTAATAAGTTAAAATTATGTAATGTAATACTGCATAGACAGTAGCCCCTAATTCTTAGTTCGGCATTCGGAAAGAAAAGTCGGACTAAGGATCTAAAAAGATACACGCAGGGTTGCTAAAAAATATGTCAATATGGGTTTGCAGGCTGCGCTGCTGACCTTTGCCGCACTGACTGCGGAGGTCGGTGCATTGAAGCAGGATCTCGAGCGGTCCGAGAAAGAGCTCGGCCGTGCCAAGAGGCAGCTCGAGGACAAAGAAGGTGAGTAACACCACTTTAAAGATTTACCTTACAGAAACGGATTTAGGTTGCAATAAAAATGACAAGGATAACATGGGTACTGCAGGGGCCACTAACGAGGTGGCAGCCCTGAAGGAGGCTGTGTCCGCGGCCGAACGCAATGTGGCCGCGGAATGGGCCGAGCGAGAGAAGCATGAGGCGCAGGTGTCGGAAGTGCGGCAAGAGCTCCAGGCTCTCATGGAGAAGCATGAGAGTTTGGAGCGCGACTCCAAGACTCGAGAGACCGAGTTCGCCTCGGCTCTCGAAAGTGCCAAGTCCGCCAAGGCCGAGGCTCGTAAGGCCCTTCAGGAGGTTGAAGATGTGAAGAAGATAGCGGCGGGTAAGGCATTTTTCATGCAAAGCAACCATGTTAATGTAAACTACCTGACACTTACCCGCATTCGGAGCTCTCCAGGGGCGTTTGCAGATCTGCCGCGTAGTGTATCCGATGCCGCCACATTCTATCGTGGCCAGGAGGGGAGCTCAGCGGAGAAGGTCTTCTGGTCTCAATACGCTGAGGCCGGCCATCCGGTGCCCCCTAGCGACCAGCTGAAGCAGCTGGTCGAGCTCCAGAAGGCCGCTGAAGAGGCCATGACGGGCCTCATAGTCCGGCTGTGGCCTGGACAGGCCATGCCTGGGAGCTACTTCGGCCTCGTGCGGCGGCTGGTGGATGCGTGCCCCTGGGAGGAGGTCGTCAAGTGCTCCGCCTGTATTGAAGGTGCTCGTCGGGCCCTTGCCTCCGCAAAGGTACACTGGGCAGGCTGGATGCGGAGAGGCTTCTTACTGACCCGCCCCTAGCGGGTAAGGAGTATCGTATGCCCGAAATGTACTATAAGACTGTCCTGAAGGGTGCCCGCAATATTGCGGATGAGTGCCCTAGAGATGTAATTATTGAGTAAAACTCGCTATGTATTATCCTGTGCGCTGAAAACTTTGTTCATATGCGCTTAAGCAACGCTTGTTTAATTTAAAATATTACCTTCTGTGCGGCCGTTTATAAAATCTGAGAGATGGCAAGTCGTTGGCTTCAGCCCCCGAGCCGCAAGTGCTGGGGTGTTCGGGATAACTTGAGCACTCTTGTTCCCATTTTTGGGTCCATCTAGGGAGGCGCTCAACACAACGAACAAGGCAACTGGACTTATAATGCTTGAACAGTCTCACTTAGCCATAGAATTCTATAATTTTAAATTTCGGCGAAGCCCCTGGTATTCGGAAGACCGAATTCGGGGCGCTATCCACGCCTTCGTCGGACATTATCCGGTACTTCGCTCGAAGCGGCATGAGTCTTTAGGGACCCGAAAAGGCCTCTTGAACAGCGACCAGTCTCTCGCCTTATCATGCCAGTCAGTTTTAGCTTTCTCCACTGAGGCACTCGCCCAGCTCAACCGGGGCGCAATCGCAGTGGTTCTCCCAGTGCCACCTTAGCCGACAGAACGGAACGTAAGGCACCAAAACGTGGGAGCCGGGCAAACCCAACTATTGACCCAAGACATGATTCGGAGCTGATTCATATAATGCTATAAGTTCGGGGTGCCGCACTTGTGAAAGTGTTCGGACTTATCACACCATAATGCGGGGAACGTAAGCCCCTGGTGTATTTGGCCGTACCAAAATATACGGGTGCAAGATGTCATTAATGAACATATGTGTAAAGAAATGCAATAACAGGCAAAAGATGATGTATTATTTATTCAAGGAATTCTGCTATGAGTGCGGAAGGGTAGAAATAGTGTGGTAAGCAAGGGATTGGACTAAATAAACATGTCCCCCTCCAGGGGTGGGCTGCAGACTGGTGTATATTATCGAATTTAATGCTCGTAATGGAGACCACCTGAGTGTTCGTCGCAGCCTTCTTCCCTCCCTGGCTGTTGCATCGTGAGTTCGGCGGGTTCGCCGCCGGACAGAACCTCTGGCGAACGGAGTCCTGTGTATACAAAGAAGGAAAATAAAAAAAGGCGACACACTTGTGAGCCCCTGGTGTGGTCGAGCCGCACTCTGGGTCTATTGTGGTCGTGCCCCTCCCCCCCAGGCCCATGGTATCTCCAGAGCGTAATGATGTACGCGGAGGGTTGGTCTTGCAATCATGCGAGGGCTGGGGTTGGGGCCGCATTGCTACGCGTGCTCGGAACGTGCCAGGTGGTCTTGGTTGATGTTGCTCCGGGTGCGTTTGGCCGTGTCCGGCCGTTTAACGGCCGGACTCGAAAATTGCCTTAGAAGGCTGCCCTGTACTTCTACCGTGAGAGCCGCTGTATGTTCCTCCGTTCGGAGGGAGCGTTCCGTATTTCCGTTGACCATGATGACTCCACGAGGGCCTGGCATCTTGAGCTTGAGGTATGCGTAATGCGGCACCGCGTTGAATTTTGCAAACGCGGTTCGTCCGAGCAGAGCGTGATAGCTGCAGCGGAACGGGACTATGTCGAAGATTAACTCCTCGCTCCGAAAATTGTCCGGGGATCCGAAGACCACTTCCAGTGTGACTGAGCCTGTACAATTGGCCTCAACACCTGGTATGACGCCTTTAAAGGTCGTCTTTGTAGGTTTAATCCTTGAGGGGTCTATGCCCATCTTGCGCACGGTGTCCTGATAAAGCAGGTTCAGGCTACTGCCGCCGTCCATCAGGACTCTCGTGAGGTGAAATCCATCGACGATTGGGTCTAAAACCAATGCGGCGAATCCGCCATGGCGGATACTGGTCAGATGGTCTCTTCGATTGAAAGTGATCGGGCAAGAGGACCATGGATTGAACTTAGGGGCGACTGGCTCCATCGCATATACGTCCCTTAGTGCACGCTTCCGCTCCCTCTTGGGTATATGGGTTGCGTATATCATGTTCACCGTCCGCACTTGTGGGGGGAAACCCTTCTGTCCTCTACTGTTCGGCGGCCGGGTATCTTCCTCGTCATCGCTATGCAGCCCCTTGTCATTGTTTTCGGCAATTAACTTGCCCGCCTGCTTAAATACCCAACAGTCTCTGTTGGTGTGGTTAGCTGGCTTTTCGGGGGTGCCATGTATCTGGCATAAGCGGTCGAGGATTCGGTCCAAATTGGACGGACCCGGAGTGGTTCTTTTGAATGGCTTCTTCCGCTGACCGGGTTTAGAGCCTCAGAATCCGGCGTTGACTGCCGTATCCTCCTTGTCGTCGCTGTTAATACGGCGTTTATTTTTGCATCGACGTGACCTGCCATTGTGGTCCTTAGTATCCGGACTGCCAGAATTTTTACTGAGGTTGTTGCTGCGAGCTAGCCAGCTATCCTCTCCCGCACAGAAGCGGGTCATTAATGATGTGAGAGCTGCCATGGATTTCGGCTTTTCCTGTCCTAGGTGCCGGGCTAGCCACTCGTTGTGGATGTTATGTTTGAAGGCTGCGAGGTCCTCTGCATCCGGACAGTCGACGATTTGGTTTTTCTTTGTCAAGAACCGTGTCCAGAACTGTCTGGTCGATTTGTCTGGCTGCTGAATTATGTGGCTTAGGTCATCGGCGTCTGGTGGTCGCACATATGTGCCCTGGAAGTTGTCGAGGAATGCAGCTTCCAGGTCTCCCCAACACCCAATTGACTCTGCGGGCAAGCTGTTAAGCCAATGCCGAGCTGGTCCTTTAAGCTTGAGTGGGAGGTATTTGATGGCGTGGAGATCGTCGCCGCGGGCCATATGGATGTGAAGGAGATAATCCTCAATCCAAACCGCGGGGTCTGTTGTGCCATCGTAGGATTCAATGTTTACGGGTTTAAACTCTTCAGGGATTTGATGATCCATTACTTCATCAGTGAAGCATAGCGGGTGTGCGGCGCCTCCATATTGAGCGATATCACGACGTAGCTCAAGTGAGCGTTGTCTGCTGTGTTCGGCCTGGCCGGGGTTGTTGTATCCGGTGCGATGGTATTCGTCGTGGGTCGTGGGGCGCCCACGTGATGCGTAGATGGATCTGGATTGCCTTGCTTTGTCCTCCAATATATCTCGCAAGTCCGGCGCATTCCCTCTTGGCTTCGTACTCTTGGAGCGATGCCGGGGTACGGTCTTGGTGGAGGGCCTGGATGCCTCTCTGTCGCGACCACGGGGTGGTCAGTCGGCCGTATTGTGCACTGGTGATAAAGGTATGTATGCTTCTTCCTCTAATCGGGGGAGCAACTTGCGTCTTGGGTAGCTCTTGGAGGTACGTTCGAGTTCGTACTCTTCGGCCGCGAGGACCTCGGTCCATCGATCGGCCAGCAGGTCTTGATCAGCTTGAAGTTGCTGCTGCTTTTTCTTTAGGCTATTTGCCGTGGCCATTAGCCTGCCTTTGAAACGCTCTTGTTAGACGGGATCCTCGGGCACGACGAATTCTTCGTCGCCGAGGCTTGCTTCGTCTCCGGAGGGAGGCATGTAATTATCATCCTCGACCTCTTCGTCTGCCGCTCTCTCGCGAGGGCTTGCTTCTGCATCCTCCTGCGCTGAATCTTGCTGGAGGGGATTGTCTTCGACACTGTCTGGAGTGTTATTATCTCCTGTGCCGGAATCTCCATTCTTGCTGTGGCGGGATTTAGAGCGGCGCCGCTGACGCCAACGCTTGGGCTGTTTCTTTAAGGAATCTGCCTCTGCTGCTTCTTCGCCGTCCCCATCTTTTGGGGTGTCCACCATGTATATGTCATATGACGAGGTGGTCTTCCAGTGCCCTGTAGGCGCTGGTTCATGATCGTCTCCGGCATCGTCGTCCATACCATCGATGTCTTCAGAGTCATAGTCTAGCATGTCTGTTAGATCGTCGACAATGGCTACAAAGTGGGTGGTGGGAGGGCTTCGAATTTCTTCGTCGTCCGCATCCCAACCATCCTGGCCATAATCCGGCCAGGGTTCTCCGGATAGCGAGAGATGTTTTAGCGAATTTAGGATGTCGCCAAAGGGTGAGTGTTGGAAGATGTCCGCGGCGGTGAACTCCATGATTGGCGCCCAATCGGATTCGATTGGTAGGGGCACCGGAGGTTCGGAGTCCGGCAGGGAGTCCGGCACCTCAGAGTCACGAGATTTATAGGGGACAAGGTCAGAGTTCAGCTCCATCGCCGCAGAAGTTGCAGCCCCCGAGGCGGTGTCCAGCCACCGGTCCTCGATCTGGGCGACCGGCTCCGGACTGAGGGCTGGAGCGGATTCGTGTGCGGCCACCAAGGCACTGTCCGACGGCAGAGCTAAATCATGCCCATCGTGACAGCACGGCATGCTCGGCTGTGGCTCGAGTCCGTCGAAGATCAAGTCCCCGGGGATGTCGGCCGTGAAGTTTAGGCTTCCGAACCTGACCTGATGGCCAGGGGTGTAGCTTTCGATCTGCTCCAGATGGCCAAGTGAGTTGGCCCGCAGTGCGAAGCCGCCGAATACGAAGATCTGTCCGGGGAGAAAAGTCTCACCCTGGAGGGCGTTGTTGATTGAAGAAGCCATCGAGCCTATCGGTGACGACACAGAGGAACTCTCAATGAAAGCATCAATGTCGGTGTCAAAACCGGCGGATCTCGGGTAGGGGGTCCCGAACTGTGTGTCTAGGCGGATGGTAATAGGAGACAAGGGACACGATGTTTTACCCAGGTTCGGGCCCTCTTGATGGAGGTAAAACCCTACGTCCTGCTTGATTAATATTGATGATGTGTATTACAAGAGTGGATCTACCACGAGATCAAGGAGGCTAAACCCTAGAAGCTAGCCTATGGTATGATTGTTGTAATGGAGGTTATGTCCTATGGACTAAAGCCCTCCGGTTTATATAGACACCGGAGAGGGCTAGGGTTACACAGAGTCGGTTACAATGGTAGGAGATCTACATATCCGTATTGCCAAGCTTGCCTTCCACGCCAAGGAAATTCCCATCCGGACACAGGACAGAGTCTTCAATCTTGTATCTTCGTAGTCTTGGAGTCCGGCGGACGATGATAGTCCGGCTGTCCGGACACCCCCTAGTCCAGGACTCCCTCAGAAGGGTTTGGAGAATTCAAACACAATTGGAGACACGGATGTTTTTGTCGTGGTTCCGATAGGTGGTGCTATCGTACATCCACGTTGATGGAGACTTCAACCCACGAAGGGTAACAGTTGCGCGAGTCCACGGAGGGCTCCACCCATGAAGGGTCCATGAAGAAGCAACCTTGTCTATCCCACCATGGCCGTCGCCCATGAAGGACTTGCCTCACTAGTGGTAGATCTTCATGAAGTAGGCGATCTCCTTGCCCTTACAAACTCCTTGGTTCAACTCCACAATCTTGTCGGAGGCTCCCAAGTGACACCTAGCCAGTCTAGGAGACACCACTCTCCAAGAAGTAACAAATGGTGCGTTGATGATGAACTCCTTGCTCTTGTGCTTAAAATGATAGTCTCCCCAACACTCAACTCTCTTTCATGGGATTTGGATCTGGTGGAAAGAAGATTTGAGTGGAAAGCAACTTGGGGAAGGCTAGAGATCAAGATTCATATGGTAGGAATGGAATATCTTGGCCTCAACACATGAGTAGGTGGTCCTCTCTCAAAAATGGTAAGTTGGAAGTGTAGGTTTGTTCTGATGGCTCTCTCCACGAATGAGGAGGAGGTGGAGGGGTATATATAGCCTCCACACAAAATCTAACTATTACACACAATTTACCAAACTCGGTGGGACCGATTCAACAGACTCGGTCAGACCGATTTAGTAAACCTAGTGACCGTTAGGATTTTCCGTGGGACCGACATGCAACTCGGTACGACCGATATGGTTAGGGTTAGGGCATAACGTAATCTCGGTGAGACCGATTACACAAACTCGGTGGAACCGATTTTGGTAATAAGCTTTCCAGAGAGTTGGTCAGGTAAACTCGGTGGGACCGATTCACTCATTTCGGTGAGACTGAAATGTTACGAAAAGGAAACACGGAGTTTACATTGCAATCTCGGTGGGACCGATTGCTCACTTTGGTTAGACCGAAACGTTACGAAGGGAAACAGAGAGATTACAACCCCATCTCGGTGAGACCGACATCCCTATCGATAAGAACGATTTTCCTAGGGTTTGTGGCAGTGGCTATGACATTTGAACTCGGTGGCGCCAGATAGAAAGAACCGGTGGGACCGATTTTGACTTTGGGTTTAGGTCATATGTGGATGTGAGAAAGTAGTTGAGGGTATTTGGAGCATATCACTAAGCACATGAAGCAAGAGGCTCATTAAGCAACACCTCATTCCTCCTTGATAGTATTGGCTTTTCCTATAGACTCAATGTGATCTTGGATCACTAAAATGTAAAATGAAGAGTCTTGAGCTTTTGAGCTTGAGCCAATCCTTTGTCCTTGATATTTTGAGGGATCCACTTTCATCATCCATGCCATGCCATTCTTTGAGCTTTCCTGAAATAATAGTCTTGGAATAGTATTAGCTCAACGAGCTATATGTTGTTATGAATTACCAAAACCACCTAGGGATAGTTGCACTTTCAATCTCCCCCTTTTTGGTAATTGATGACAACATATAGATCAAAGCTTCGACAATTGATAATAAGATTGAAAAACATCGTCGCTTTGAGAAGTATGTGATAAGCAAGAGCTCCCCCTAAATTTGTGCATAGTTTAAAATTTGCTTTGGACTGCAAATGCACAAGGAATTATGCTCATGGGTTACTCTTCCATGTCACATACATCTTGGTGGAGCGCTGAAAATAATAAAGATTGAATACATGCACTCATCACCAAGCAAAGTGAATGATCATTTAAGGATAAGTAAGATAATATCATCTAACAAGCATAAGTGTAGCTTATGATCAAACACATGATCATCAATGTCTCATAGATAATAGCATAGTATCTCAAGCAATCAAACGCAAACAAAGTTTAACCACCAAAGCAAGAGAGAACAAAAGCAACACTCTCTCTCTCGAAGCCTATGATCTATACATTTTTCTCCCCCTTTGGCAACAAGTTACCAAAAAGTTCATAGAAAATGCATAGTGCTAGATCGACTCTCAGGCTTGATCTTCAGGTGGTGGTGTAGAGATGGCTCCTTGGACGAAGGCTTCAGTTGAAGTGAAAGGAGCTGGAGGAGTTGGTGCTGGAGCTGGTTGCACTGGAGCTGTAGGAGCTGTAGCTGGTGCAGATGATGTGGTTCTGGAGTTTGTCACAGGCACTGCAGCTGACCTATGAGCTCTAGGCACTCTGGCAAATGCATCAGTGGTTGTCTTGCCCTTCCTCTCCTGCATGTCATCCTGGAGCTGCTCCACAACTGACTAAATCTCAGTTACTTTGACATCTAGATCATAGAATTTTTGTTCCATGATTCTTTCCAGGCTCTCCTGGTTTTGAGTTAGGGTGGCCAACCCCTTCTCAATCCTCAGTGTTGATGCTATCAAGTAACCAAGCTGCTCCTGCTTGTTCTTCAAGAAGTACTCAGATGCCTCCTCTTGAGTTGGCATCTTGGCAGCCTTCTCTCTCTTTGCCTTCTCCTTCTGCTCTTGAGCTTGCACTGATGATGGTTCATTCTCATTCATCACAACTTGATTGTCCTCAAAGTCTGGATAGATAGCAAAATGTTCCTTATCCAGTAAGTAAGTTCCTGTGCCCATCTTTGAGTTAATCAACTCTTGAATCTGCAATGACAAATTTTGACAAGTTCGGCTCGAGATGAAGTTCGATAATAAAGTATATTGGTACATAGAATCAAACGCCTACTCTTTCTCTATACCATCTATAAGGTTGTCTAACCTGCGGTCTTCTTGCGAATATTTCGCAGCTATCATCACTTGGTCATATACCAAGTTCACGGGAATCTCTTTTCCATCCGGTCCCTGAGGGCCAACCTGGTGTAGCGTGTTTTCGTGCACCTTCCCAGCATGTTGATGACTTCCATAGCTCGAAACGGCTCTGCGAACCTTTGAACAGGTTCGCCAACCCCTCCATACTTTCTGGAGGGACATCGGATAGCCATAAGGCTTTAATCATACCCTTCATGGCCTTCCGGGCCCGCTCGTGCACTCTAGACAGTTCTTTTAGAATGTTGCCTTGGAATCCGGACACTTCTTCTTCGGGACGTCCAATTAACAGACCTGCAAGAACAGCATTATAAGATGTTGTATTATAAGATTATATGAGTCCCCTGGATAGTTCAAAGGACATATCGAATATGCCGCCTTTCAACTTTTTGTTCTCTTCCTACACGGCCGATAATTGAGCCTTTAAGGTCTTTATTTCTTCAGCTTGGTTATCCCTCTCTGCCTTGAGTTTGTTTTTCTGGTCACTGGTCACTGTGACTTTCTTCAATTCTTCTAACTCGGAAGTGGCAACATGTAGCTTTGTTCGGCTTCTTTCAAGCTCCTGGGATAGCACATTATTCTTTTCTTTGAGAACCTGCGGTGATCACGATCCTTAAATCGGTTAAACTATACCGCTTCAAGTCTCGGGGGCTACTAGCACATCTCTATTAAATTTGCATAAATGGTTACCTACATATCTTTCGAAAACAAGTGAGCAACTCTAGTGAGTCCATCCCAGGCGGCTTGGATATATACGCCCACGGTGCTAAGGGCGGTAAATTCCTGCTTGGTAAAAGCCGAAGCGCGCAGGGTCTCTTTCAGTCACTGATGATTCATCACGCTCTCCACTTTGGAATTTGTGACGGATACGTCATCTGTATCCTCATGAACTGGATGTATCAGCGCCGCTTCCATATGGGCCCTTGTCTTGGTCGACGAGTCCGACGCCGGATTGGCTGAAGCTCGGCTAGCCGGGATTTTGGATACGGTTCGTCATGTGCTCCTCCTGGGATAATAGAAGGGGGAAATATGACAATTTGGTCTTATGCCTAGGCGCATACTAAAGGTTATACCTCTTTGATGACGGAGGGGGTTCAGCGGTGCTCCTAGTGTCCTTTCGTTTTGAAGCTCACCCTGCAAAGAGGGTGCCTTTCTTGGGGCCACACTTAACTGGGTACAACTCGTTGAGCGCCGATCCTATAAAAGCACGACTCAGTGTGATGGGTGAGACCCGAGTGGAGGTTTTCTCTTTTTTAGAATGGTTTCTGAGCACTTACCTTAACGAATGGGACAAAGTCGGGGTAGTCGGCCACAATAGCCACCTCCAAGTCGTCAAGGCTCGCTTGATAATAGACTCAATCATCAAACTCCATAAATATATACGGATCCTCGCGAAAGCCGGGGTCTTCATTGCGAGCATGATCCTCTAGTTGAGGGAGGGGCAGTGAATGTTTTCGATAACCTTCTTCCATGTGTGCTTTAAAAAGACAATCAGAATTTTTAGCACCCCTCGATAACGAGGAAGAAAAATGCTGATAAACAACAAACTTACCCATTCAATGGGGTTGTACATGGAAAAACCTTCCCAAAAATTTAAGAAGAGAAATTCTTCTTCCTCCCCCTTATAAAGATCTGCCAGAATGGCGGCCAGAGCGGCTGGGGTATCTGGGCCCTCGCGCTTATAGCGAGACGAGTTGTCGTCCCTGTTGTAACACCATAAAGGGGTCACTCCGGACTGAAGGGGCTGGATGCTTCGCTTTATCGCAATAGCCATGACTTGGATTATTGAGAGTCCGGAGTGGGTAAGTAAACTAACCTTGCTAACTAACCTCATTACTTCCGCACTATCTTCTTGCTTGGGGCTCCGGGGATGCCAATTAAGCATCTTCTTTGGAGGAGCACTGGAGAATTTAGGAAGCCCACGCTGAACTGGGTCCAGAAGGTGAACATCTTCAATATAGAACCATTCCGAAGACCATTCTTCGGACCCCTTCTTCGGACCATTCTTCGAACCCCTTCGATCCGGCTACGCCCCAAACTTCGGCGCCACCCACTTCAAATATATAACTGCCTTCATGGCGGGGGACGAGGCAGAAAAACTTTCTCCATAGTTCAAAATGAGCCTCGCAGCCTAAGAACAGCTCGCAGAGAGCAACAAAACCCGAAATATGTAGGATTGAACCTAGTGTGAGGTTGTGCAGCTGGATCCCAAAGAATTCCAACAGACCCCTGAGAAAGTGATGAATCGGGAATCCTAAGCCCCTCAGAAGAAATGAGACTAAGCACACCCTTTCCTCCCCACTGGATTGGGGAAATTCTCTGCTAGCGCATCATTGCCCATCAAGGCCAAACCCGCCCGTACGGAGACTAGATCTGCAGGAGGGACATATCCCTGCGTCTAAAGTCGACTCAGCTGGAGATGAGACACTGAACAACTTTGCCAATGGGGGCGCGAGGAAGAGCTAGGGGCGCTCATCATGTTTTGGAGTTTTTTGTGGTTTTGCTCCGATGCTCTTTGCGTGATGTGGGATGGCAATTGAGGATTTGACCTCTTTATACAGATGTCGCCCACATGAGGCAAGGGGATTATTGGTAATAAAATAATGGATCGTTCGCATTCACCTAACGCGTGGAAACCGAGGCGATGAGAGGAAGGATCATAAAGGAAGAACATGGAGGCCAAAGCCGGACTACCGTCAATCCAGAGTATGTTAAAGAACCCTCCTTGCAAAGCCGAAGACATGAGCGGGATACTACATCATCATTGAAGGAAAGTTCGGGGGCTACCGAGGGAGTCCTGGATTCAGGGGTTCTCAGGTGTCCGGCCTATCCAATATGGGCCGGATTGATGGGCCGTGAAGATAATCTAGAAGACCATCACCCGTGTCTGGGTAGGACTCCTATATGCGTGGACGGCAAGATTATCCGGATATACTATTTTCTTCCCCTGTAAACCGACTATGTACAACCCTAGGTCCCTACGGTGTGTATATAAACCAGAGGGTTTAGTCCGTAGAGGCTATCAGAATATTCATAGGCTGGACAGCTAGGGTTTAGCCATTACGATCTTGAGGTAGATCAACTCTTGTAACCCCTATACTCATCAAATACAATCAAGCAGGACGTAGGGTTTTACCTCCATTAAGAGGGCCCGAACCTGGGTAAACATTGTGTCCCATTGTCCCTTGTTACCATTGATCCTTAGACGCGCAGCTTGGGTCCCTACCCAAGATCCGCCGGTTTTGACACCGACATAGGGCGCAGCCTTGGCCCATCCTCCAAGGGAGGACTCCTTCCTCCCCAAGGCACCTAGGGGGTACCTTCCCCCCTTAGGACTCTTCCACCTATCCATGTTATAGGCGCATGGGCCTCTTGGGGCTGGTTCCCCTAGCCGATGTAGGGAAGGCACACCCCCTATAGCCCATGTGGGCCTCAGGGGCAGGTGGACCCCCAGACCCCTTCCGGCGCTCCCGGTATAATACCGATAATGCCCAAAACTTTTTCAGGGACTAAAACAGGACTTTTTATATGTGAATCTTTACCTCTGGATCATTCTGGAGCTCCTCATGATCTCCGGGATCTCATCCAGGACTCCGAACAACATTCATTTACCAATGCACATATCTCAATACAACTCTGGCATCACCGAAAGTTAAGCCTGTGGACCCTACGGGTTCGAGAATCATGTAGACATGACCGAGACACCTCTCCGATCAATAAACAATAGTGGGACCTGGATGCCCATATTTTTTCCTACATATTCCACGAAGATCTTTATTGGTTGAACCACAATGTTAAGGATTTAGTCAATCCCGTATGCAATTCCCTTTGTCCGGCGATATGTTACTTGCCCGAGATTCAATTGTCGGTATCTCCATACCTAGTTCAATCTCATTACAAGCAAGTCTCTTTATTTGTTATGTAATACAAGATCTTGTGACTAAAATCATTAGTCACATGAAGCTTATTATGATGTTGTCTTACTGAGAGGGCCCAGAGATATCTCTCCGTCACATGGAGCAACAAGTTCCAGTCTCGATCCATGCAACCCAACATACAGCTTCGGAGATACCTGTAGAGGACCTTTATGATCACCCAGTTATGAAGTGACGTTTGATAGAACACAAGGCATTCCTCTGATATGTGGGAGTGGCATGATCTCATAGTCTAAGGAACTGATACTTGACATGAAGAAATCTATAGCAAATAAACTAAGTGATACGATCTGTTGCTAAGCTTACGGTTGGGTGTTGCCCATCACATCATTCTCCTAATGATGTGACCCCATTATCAAATGACAACTCATGTCTATGGTTAGGAAACCATAACCATCTTTTATCAATGAGCTAGTCTAGTACAGGCTTAGTAGGGACATGGTGTAGTTTATGTATTCACACATGTATTTAAGTTTCCATTCAATACAATTCTAGCATGAATAATAAATATTCATCATGAACCAGAAATATGACAAATTTATTTTTGCCTCTAGGGAATATTTCCAACATTCTCCCACTTGCACTAGAGTCAATAATCTAGTTCACATTGCCATGTGATTAACACCCAATGAGTTCTGGGGTTTGATCATGTTATGCTTGTGAGAGAGGTTTTAGTCATATTGTAGATGTTGCTACCATGCTCCACTTGAAACTATTCCAAATGACTGCTCCACTATACATATCCGGTTTGTGACTCAGAGTCATCCGGATCGGTGTCAAAGCTTGCATCGACGTAACCCTTTATGACAAACTCTTTATTACCTCCATAATCGAGAAACATTTCCTTAGTCCTCTTTTAGCTACCTAAGGATAATCTTGACCACTGTCCAGTGATCCACTCCTGGATCGCTCTTGTACCCCCTTGCCAGACTTATGGCAAGGCACACATCAGGTGTGATATAGAACATGGCATACATTATAGAGCCTACGGTTGAGGCATAGGGAATGACCGCCATCCTTTCTATTTCTTCCACCGTGGTTGAGATTTGAGTATTACTTGACTTCACACCCTACAATACAGGCAAGAATTCCTTCTTTGACTGATCCATTTTGAACTCCTTCAAAATCTTGTCAAGGTATGTGCTCTGTGAAAGTCTTATTAGGCGTCTTCATCTATCTCTATAGATCCTAGTGCCCAATATGTAAGCATCTTTACCCAGGTCCTCCTTTGAATAAATCCTTTCAAACAACCCTTTATGCTTTCCAAAAATTCTACATCATTACCAATCAACAATATGTCATCCACATACACTTATCAAAAATATTATAGAGCTCCCACTCACTTTCTTGTAAATACAAGCTTCTCCGTAAGTTTGTATAAACCATAAGCTTTGATCACCTCATCAAGGTGTATATTCCAACTCCGAGATGCTTGCACCAGTCCATAGATGGATCGCTAGAGCTTGCGTACTTTGTTACAATATTTAGGATAGAAAAACCTTCAGTTGCATCATATACAACTCTTCCTTAAGGAAACCATTAAGGAACACTGTTTTGACATCCATCTGCCAAATTTCATAATCATAGTATGTGGCAATTGCTAACATAATTCTAACAGACTTGAGCATCACTACGGGTGAGAAATTATAATCATAGTCAACTCCTTGAATTTGTCAAAAACCTTTTGTGACAAGTCAAGCTTTATAGACGCTGGCATTACCATCACCATTTGTCTTCTTCCTAAAGATCCATTTATTCTCAATGGCTTGCCGGTCAACGGGCAAGTCCACCAAAGTCTGTCGGAATCGGTGCTCCGGGGACCCAAAGGATGGTTTGAACTCTGGGGGTGTGTGCGAAGAACTCCGCTAAGCTATGAGTCACTGCCTACCACCTCACGGCTTTTCTCTGGTGTGCTCGAGCAAGACAGAAGAAGGAAGGAACACGATGATTTACCCAGGTTTGGGCCACCTTGCAGTGTAAGACCCAACTCCTGCTTTGTGGTGGAGTGCCTCGCGAGGAGGATGAGTATCAACTCGTACAAAGGGAGCCAATGAATTCGACCTCCATCCCCTCTCTAAGGTGCTGGCCTAGCTCTAGGCGGTAAGGAAGTCCACAACGGCCAATTTTGAAGGGGGGGGGGGCAGTAGTACACCTTATCCGGGCAAAAGGTGGTCCTTGCCTGCAAAGGTTCTAGTCATGACGCGCAGGTGGGCTCAGCGATGACCTCCATCCTGGCGAGCCTGCCATCCTGGTCTCGTTACACCTAAGAGGCAACCCTTGGGGTGGCCTTGGGAACTAGCACGCTGGCCGTGTCCCTTTAGCCCCAAAGAGGAAATCGTCCTAGTCTACGCCCGCTGGCACTGGTCCTGGCGATTGACGGTGTCCTGGAGTAGGGGGTACTCAACACGTCATCTCTCTATCTGTTAGATTGGGCCAAGGACCCCCGTGGCCGTATGCTCATGGGCTAGTTTGGACAGCTGCCGCATACAAGGAAGATTCCACAAGACTTGGCGATCAAGACAAGGACTCCCCCCCACCGGCATATTCGGCTAGGACTCTTGTTAACCTAGGCCTCTGGTGCTTTATATAAACCGAGGCCAGGCTAGTCGATAGAAAAAAGACAACAATCATACCATAGGCTAGCTTCTAGGGTTTAGCCTCTTTGATCTCGTGGTAGATCTACTCTTGTACTGCCCATATCATCAATATTAATCAAGCAGGAGTAGGGTTTTACCTCCACCGAGAGGGCCCGAACCTGTGTAAAAACATCGTGTCCCTTGTCTCCTGTTACCATCCGCCTAGACACACAGTTCGGGACCCCCTACCCGAGATCCGCCGGTTTTGACACCGACATTGGTGCTTTCATTGAGAGTTCCGCTGTGTGTTCGGCAAATGTTCGATGGCTCGCCTGCAGATCAACTGCGACTTCGGCATCTTCGTTACCGGCTCGACTGGTCATCTTGGTTCGACCAAGGACTGCGCCCTACCTCCGATCGTCATGTTCGGATGAGGGTATTTATCAACATAAACTCCGATCTCTATCAAGATCACGGAGGAATCATCCAGGGAGCCCGGGGGCTCAACGTCAACATTGCCCTCGGGCGGCCGTGCTGTTTTTCTGACAGCGAACTTGTGTCCGCCGCCACTGCCTCCTCAAGTGTCGTTTTAACGATCTCTTCGGTGGAATTGTGCGAAATTGAGTCTACAACAACCCTGAAAAATTTCGTCGAGTTTCGATGGAGGAATCTCTGGCAATCCGCGATATACCGGAGCCCTGTCAAATCTGGACGAGAATCTGGACGAGTTTAGGGCGTGGTCTCCAGCTTCTAGCTCGGACGTCCTTTGGAAGATCCAACCGTTGATCAGCTGCGGAATTCCTATATCTACCACCCCTCAAAATTTCAGCTTGATCCGACCGTCCAAACTCCGGGAACCTTCCGATTAGTGCATCACTTTTCGGATCAGTTTTCTGCGCGAGAACGAATCCGACCCAAGTTCGTATTTTTTATGAATGGGATTTCGGACATCCTTTTTGAAGAAAGGTTTGTATTGGGTTTTGTGTTTTTTTCCCGAACACATCCCACTAACTTTAAAATCTTTCGAACATGATCTTCAACATCATGCTGGTGTCAAACCAGTCCGGCAATATTGATCCACGGCTGCCGACCTGCGCTAGACACATCGTCACCTTGTTGAGCCGAGCTCAACTTCTTTGGATCATCATCTCGGCAAGCCAAACAAGAGTTTGGCATCGCGAAGGATAAATCGTCACCAACATCGCCGTCCCACGGATTACACGGAGCGGGCACACCGGCATCGCCGCACGATCACTTCATCAAGCCGGCATTGACCACATCATGACCTGCATCGGCAGGGCCACACTGTTACTTCATCAAGCCGGTGTCCATCACGCCGATCAACTTCGACTCATTGGCTGACATCGAGGCTTCGACGTCTCGGCTGGACCGGGGGCCTCGCCACCTCTTCATCAACCTACTCCGGTGACTTTAGCGTCACCGGCCGACCAACTTCATCACGATTACCTGGACCGAGGGCTTTGCCTCGGCAAGCCAACCTTTGCCGGCATTGCCATGCCGTTGCTCTATCGCCCATCAGGCAATAGGTGTGCAGATCGAGTCCCAATTTTGGGAATCACCTTTATTCGGATTGCTACAACAAATAAACCAGGTGCTATTAATCCTAGTATATTTTGCTTGTTTGGGTTCATTATTTCCAAGGAATTATTACTCTGTTTGTCCATCATATGTATGCGGGTCTATCAAAGGGTAGCCGCATTAACGACGATCGCACGGTGGTTCGGTCAGTTTCCGTGCATAGTCCGGCGAACGCCGCATCTGGAACTCGGATCGACCTGTGAATTCAGGCTTTGTCATGCCTTTACTGCAACACGCCGACGCCCTGCATCGACATTGACTTTGGCGCCAGGCCATATTTCTTTTATTACTCACTTTGCATGAATTATATATTATGCAACTTTTTTTAATTATTATTATTACTATTACCCCCCGGTTTGCACTATTTTTTGTGCATAGGAAAATGATCTAGCCGGACTATATCCTTCGGCGTCACCTCGGCTGGACGGGGGGCTTCGTCAACACTTCATTACCCCATGCCGGGGACTTCGGCGTCACTCAGCCGGCCTGGATTGACCGTGCTATGGCACCACTTCGGAGTGCCGAGCTCTTTGCTCTGCCACCTCGGGACCGGCTTGGGGGATGGAACCTTGTCCCACATCAAGCTCGGACCGCATCATCAATAACAAACACATTAACCAGCTAAGTTGCCTTCATGCTCAAAGTTTTAAATTTTTAACTTGTGTTCGGTTCGACCAAGCATTATACTTTTCTGGAAAAAAGTTGCTTGTAAAAAATTTCCTTGTCCAAACTTCGTTTGTGACACACAAATTCAAATACCCCATTCACTTGGGGGCTTCCTTCATGAAGCTTTTTCCTCTTGCATATGATTATACTTGTACGGCTTCGTTCCATGTTCATGTATTATGCCACAATATGCATCATATTGACTTAAGCGATTTGCAAGCTGGGTTGCCTGGCTCCTGTGCTTACCCCTACGTTCCCGATTGTTAGGCTAGGGAGTAAAGGGACCACCTCTGCGATTGTCACGACCGGGTCCTCCGAGCTCTGACCTCAGACTGGGTGAAGCCGAAAGCTAGCGCTCTTTTTGTTTTTCATCATGGTCGGCACACAACGGAACTCATGAGTACAAAAAATCTATTGCACAAGTCTCATAGTAATAATGAGCACCGAAGAAAGGTATCGGTGGGGGTACTATTTTCTTCGAAGATGCTTCTTACACTTTGTTAGTAATATAGCATAAGTTCCTTGAGCGCGCTTTGTCTGTTACAGCCTTATGGCCTGATTACCTAGTTATCGGAAACACCATCGATATTCTCGACAGGTGGAGTACATAACACTTTTCGGCCCTTGCCGAAGAGGGAGAAGCCGATGGTCGGTTAAGACGCGCATAAAGTTCGGGTGAACATAGATATGATATAAGTACTTCGGTACATACAATCATTCTTTTACCCAAGTCACTTGGGGGCTCTTAAGTTTATTTGAGCCATTTTATAATAAGTGTTTTTCTTCTTAGTCGTTGCAAAGTTATTATTATTATTACTATTTATCATTCCTTTTTTCGACATGAGTGTGTGGTCACTAGCTGGGGAGCCTAATTTCTCTCCCAAAACCGCTAGAGTTTAGTTTACCAAACTGGCATAACGAGAAGTACTCCGCCTTCGGGATAGGAGGTTGAATCTGTAGGCTGACACGCTTGAAGTCTTGAGATAGGATGTGTCATGTTAAAGCACGACAGAAGCACTTTTTTCCCCAATTTTCAGATTGGGACCGAACACTTGATCTACTTCAGACATTAAACTTTTGAATAAGTTTTTTGGCTTTTCGAGCCTATGGCACTTTTAAACTATTTTTGCGTTTCTAGCATTAGTCTCCCAGTGCAACGCCGGACACCTTTAGGGATTCGGCAAAAAAATTCTTGGGTATTGCTATATATGCATCGGTTTCGAATTGTGGCTTCGGTTAATAGTTGGGTTGCCCGGCTCCTGTGCTTGCCTCCTACGTTCCGCTTTGTCTGGCTAGGTGTGCAAAGGGAGAACCACTGTGATTGTGCTTCCAGCTCGCATGGTCAAGCACCTCAGTGGAGAAAGCCGAAAACTGACTATCACAATAGGCGTAAACTGGTCAGCGATCCGATGACTATATTAAATGACGGGCCGTTCATAACATTGGCCGAAGTGTTTAGGGCTTGACCTCGACTGTCGTCGAACACTACCGGGGGCTAGTAACTGGCCTCCCAAACTAAATCCTCAATATTTTGATCTTCCATTAGAGCTGAGGTTTCGTGATCATGCTTAGCATGACAACCCAAAGAAAGGAACCGATAGCGGGACTATTTTCTTTGGAAGACATTTCCCATGTTAAACAGTAATATAACATATCTCTCTGCGTACCTTTGTTTATAAAACCATATGGCCAGATTGCCTTGTTTGTCGTAAATCTTTGCCCTCATAAAGGCTTTATAAAGTAGGACAAACACTCCTCGACTACTGGCCGAGGAGGTTGAAGTCGATGGTCGGTCAACAAAGTTTTGTACAATGCGGATCCGAGCATTAATGACATAAAGTACTTGGATACATAGAGTCATTTGTGATTTTACTATGGATATCGATCCTTACTGGGCTTCGGGCTTATTATTTACAAATATTAAGGGGGCACATCGATCCCCTGATCTGGTGTTGCCACCCGACCAGTGTCTCGGGGGCTACTGCATTGCATGTTCTACGCAGAAAATTTTAAGTGCAATACAGTTTCCGAGGAGATTTTGACCCTCAGGTTGGTCGGCCGCACCCAACCAGAGTCTCGAGGACTGAGCACGCTGCTTTTTGTGTCCCGAAGTATTCTGCCGAGCTAGGACTTGATCCTCAGGCCGATTTTTCAAATCAACTGAGTCTCAGCGGTTACTGGGATCAACGGTCTTATGTCATCCTTCAGGTGCATCTCGGGTTTTTGACCGATACACACCTTGAGGGCTACTGGCTATATATCTCGTCAGAGAATAAATTGCATCAATAAAAAATATTGACCAAAAATCAGCCCATGACCGAGGTGCTCAAACACCTCGGAAGCAGTTCGGCACATAGCTCGGATGCAAGTGGCTGGCTCCTTAGAGGGCATTTCTGGCATTAAGCTCGGCTAAACTCCTTCAACTTTTTGGACCAAGATGATCTATGACATCTTGGATATAGTCCGGCGTTGGAGCTTGGACACAGTCCGGCGTTGGAGCTCGGATACATTTCGGCGTTGGAGCTCGAAAGCAGTCCGGCATTGGTGCTTGCCTGCAAAAGATACCTCGAATGTAGTCGGGCATTAGAGCTCGGATGCAAGAGGGCACTGCCTCTCGGGAACAACTACAAACCCGGGGTGTGGCATAAAAATAACAAGGCATTGATAAAGGCCGGAAACTTAAGGGGGCTCCTCGGATACCCGACATATAAACTCGTCGAATGCATTTCGGCGATCCTCAAGATCGAAGATGAGAAGATTTGTTGAACCAGTTTTCAAGACCGGCAACCAAAGATGAAGAACAGTTCGGAAGAATCGAGGAGCGTCCCTAACTTGAAGACCGGTTCACGGGGCTACTGACGGTGTCCTGGACTAGTGGGTACTCAACACGTCATGTCTCGATCTGTTAGATTGGGCCAAGGACCCCCGTGGCCGTATACTCATGGGCCAGTTCGGACAGCTGCCGCATACAAGGAAGATTCCACAAGACTTGGCGATCAAGACAAGGACTCCCCCCCACCGGCATATTCGGCTAGGACTCTTGTTATCCTAGGCCTCTGGTGCATTATATAAACCAAGGCCAGGCTAGTCGATAGAAAAAAGACAACAATCATACCATAGGCTAGCTTCTAGGGTTTAGCCTCTTTGATCTCGTGGTAGATCTACTCTTGTACTACCCATATCATCAATATTAATCAAGCAGGAGTAGGGTTTTACCTCCACCGAGAGGGCCCGAACCTGGGTAAAAACATCGTGTCCCTTGTCTCCTGTTACCATCCTCCTAGATGCACAGTTCGGGACCCCCTACCCGAGATCCGTCGGTTTTGACACCGACAGCGATGCTCGTCGTGGCTCGCGTCACCCACGTGCATCGCGAGGCGGGTTAGCGAGCCTATAGATGTCCGCCGCACGAGGGGACTCGGGAGGGTGCCCCTCATGGAGCCCTTGGGGCACCTGACAATGCATGTTGTTGCACAACTCGCGAGGTGGGGGCCCTCGCGACGGTCCTGCTCATGAAGTCTTGGCGTTGGGCCGGGTCGCGCTCTTTGATGTTGCCACGCGATGGGCCGCAGGCAGACATGCCTGGGTACCCCATCCCAAAGTCCTGACAGTATCCCTCGGGCCCGCGGCATGCTCGACCCCGCTTATCACGGAGGCGGGGTGTGGGGTGAAGTGATGCGGGGCCTAACCGCCTGCGGGCCAGCCTTGACGCATGGCGCACGGTGGGGCGTGGGACGCCCCCACTTCCCCATGATGCCTCGGCAACCGCCTAGGCTGACATAAAACCTTGCGGGCACTGCGCGGGGCCATGATTGCTCCAAAGGCGAGGGGCATGGACAGCTTTCCTCTGATCGCTATAAAAAGGGCGAAGGATCCGACCCCCCCCCCCCCGCCCCCGCAACCAATCTACTTCTTCTCGCCTCTTCGTCACTGCTGCCATAGGCATAGCATCCTTGAGAAGGTTTTCCACCGCGGGGAAGGGCAAGGCGACGCTGCAGGGATCAGAGCCCCCACAGCTGGCAAGGGGGCGAGGCCGCCCGTGAAAGTCCGCCGCTACGCCCGGGATGCCTCCTCGGGGATGTGGGCGTCCTCCATTGGCAGTTCGCACCAACTCTAGCAGCTGCAGAACGAACCCCACCCGAGCGCGCAGCCACGGAGGTCGAGGCAGCCATGGACCAGGAGGGAGAAGTCGCGCAGCCGCCCGGCCGCCTCGGGCAGGGTCCCACTTCGCCGACTCGGCCCGCAAGTTCATCGTATGGATGGACAACCCGCCCTATAACTGTCTCTAGCTCCCAGACTCCTTCGCGGAGGAGCTAGCGGCTAACGGATCCTTAGGCTTGTGGCTGTAGCCAGACGGCTACTGCAACAAGTCCTCTTGGGTGGCGGTGGAGTTCACTCCATCCGGCTACATGTACCTGACATGGGGGTGGAAGTCGCTCGCCCACGCCCGCAGCCTGAAGGAGGTGCACACGCTTCACTTCAAGTTCGACAGGGCTACGATGCTCTTTGTGAAGATCTTCAGGGAGGCCAGTGGCCGCCTGGAGTGCCGCATCGAGAGTGACAATAGAAGTAGCGGCCATTCCTCTGGCGACGACAGTAGCGGCGGCGCCTTCCTTGGGGGAAGCGGAAGCGACAACAACTCCCATGAGCCCCCACGCCGCTGCATCAAGACGGAGAACGACTCTGACTAGGCACCAGCAATGCCGGAGCCCAGACCTTGGGAGCGGCAGCCTCCGTGAGGGGAATTCTTTTGTTTCTTTCTTTTCCTACGTCAAAACTGTCATGGGCCCCGCGGGGACGCGTAAGAAATTCTGGCGCTTGCGCCCTTGTCTTAAATGATGCTAGCTCGTGTTTAAGTCATCATGGTGCTTCTTGTTTGGGCTTAGCCTCTCTTTTTTACGATTGCTTAGTACTCTGTGTTGCTGGGACCCAGTCCCCAAGCAAGCCTCAGCCATCGCAGGTATGCCAGATTGCGATGCATATGGCAAGGCTAGGAGGTGTGAGACGCTCGAGGTCCTGTGAGAGCTCGTGAGGCGTGATTCTCAAGAGGCCCCCCTGGACGCACAAGCTGCTCACGAGAGAAAAAGGGTTTCCACACATACGAGATTGCGAAAGTAGCGGTGAAATGTTATTAGTAAGACTCGTGCATGGTGCAAAGAGGATGAATTAGCTTAGGGTGTAGTATGGGGGAATCCGCGGCCAGTCAGGAATCCTTGCAATGTGCGGGCGCGCTTCCTTAGAGCTTGGCTTCCTGCTCACCTTCCATTCTGCGGCAAATTAACACGGGTCCTGCAAGGGATGTGTGAAAAATTGACGTCCTTTATGTCTTAATCGATATAAATGCAGCTAAACTGTAACCCTCCGTCCCAAACCTCCTCACGAGGCCTACCTCTCTTTTCCTTGCTTGTCAAGGTGCTCTATGTCCTCAGGACCCGGCCCTCGAGCAAACCTCAGCCGCCGCTGGTATGTTAGGTCACGATGCCTGGGACAAGGAAACGGGGTGAGGGCTTGAGAGCCAGTAAGAGCTCCCGAGGCACGATGTTCAGGACCTACCCTTTTAAAGTGCAAGTGACTTGCGTGGAAAAGAGGTGATGTGATCCACGAGGTCGTTGGGGAAGGGATCTGTTATGGCAACAGTGCAGCGTATGAGATGGTTGTACTTAGCTTTTTGCAGCTGATGAAGTGGACTAGACCATCGCCTGTCTGAGGCGGGTCCTCCTGAGGCGACGAGGTGCTGTCCAAGCGCCGCCAAATGCCCGGCTCCTGGAGTCTCTGCATGGTGACAGATTACAAGGTAGATGGGGCAACACGCGCTTGTTGATCTTCTCGTGACTCTTCCGTGAGAAGACAAGGCAATAAGGACCTAATGAGGTTACGTGCACGGGGCCGGCCCGCGAGTCAGAGTTCGCTCGCTTAGGTTTATCGGCGCTGTAGGGACAGGACCGAGGACAGACGCCGTGCCAATAGCCCCCTCTCATGGGACATTCAGGAGGAGAACTACCAGCGCGTGGGGCCCGATGGGCGATGCCTCCGGAGGTGATGCGGTATCACGGGCAAGGTTAACAGTCATAACAATCCACAAAAGCATAGCTAGTCTAATACATAGCCAAAAGATAAAACAGATGCGGGGGCTGGCCCCAAGCAGCCTAAGGATGATGTAGCTCATGTCGCTTGAAGCTACGTCGGTATTTCCCCAAAGAGGAAGGGATGATGTAGCATAGCGGTGGTAGGTATTTACCTCAGATATGAAACCAAGGTTATCGAACCAGTAGGAGAACCAAGCAACACAACGTAAACAGCCCCTGCACACAAAAAACAACACCTTGCAACCCAACGTGTTAAAGGGGTTGTCAATCCCTTTCGGGGTACGACGCCTCAAGATAGGCAAAGGACGTGAGGTAAATTTGTAGATAGGATAAATAGATCGGGCATCAAATAAATTACAGCAAGGTATTTTTGTAGTTTTGTATTAATAGATCTGACAATAAACGCAAAGAAAAAGTAGATCGCAAGGCAAATATATGAGAAAGAAGACCCGGGGGCCGTAGGTTTCACTAGTGACTTCTCTCGATGCAGTTACTTATTGCATTACTCCGGGGGCAATGATCGCAATGCAATAAGTAACATGCAGTTTTGTATGCATAAGACTCCGTCCGATATTGCTGTCCTGCGATGTAAAAAACATGCAGAAAACAGCAACTGGCAATTGGCACTATGTCAATAGGTTAGTACCAAAAAATGATATAAAATGACTATATAATGATTATAAAACATCCAAGATTGATAACAAAACTGCATGGAACCAAAAATACAAAAAAATACAAAAAGATCCACATATTACGACCACATCATGCCATCGTTCTTATTGCATTACTCCATTTTCCACGAACTTAATAAACTAGATGCATGCTGGATAGCGGTCGATGTGTGGAGTAATAGTAGTAGATGCAGGCATGAATCGGTCTATTAATCTTGGACGTGATGCCTATATAATGATCATTGCCTGGATATCGTCATAATTATTTGAAGTTCTATCAATTGCACAACAGTAATTGTTTTCCCACTATTTGCTATTTTTCTCAAGAGAAGCTACTAGTGAAACCTACGGCCTCCGGGTCTCTTCTTTAATAAATTTGCCTTTGCGATCTCTTTTCCTTTGCTATTATTTTCAGTTCTATTAAACCAAAAATACAAAAATACCTTGCTGCACTTTATTTTATTTGCGCTCCATTTATCATATCCGTTACAACTTTACCCCGTCTCCGCGCCAATTTCTGGCACCGTTACCTGAAAGGGATTGACAACCCGGGTAAGGAATATTTGTTATTTGTGTGCAGGGGCTATTTACGTTGTGTTGCGTGGTTCTCCTACTGGTTCAATAACCTTGGTCTCATCACTGAGGGAAATACCTACCGTTGTTGTGCTGCATCATCCCTTCCACTTTGGGGAAATACCGACGTAGTTCTAGCAGACATCATAGACGGAGACGTGCAGCCTGCCGTCTGGGTCGGGGTGGCAGCCGAGCTAGCAGGCGTGCGGGGAGGCGCTCGCCGTGCATGGCTCACACTTCCTGAAGCTTGTAGATCGCCTTGGTGATGAATGCTCGTGCTCCTAGCACTTCGCGTAGTGTTCCTTTCTTGCGGGGGCGCGTGTCGAAGCACGCCTCCAAGTGGTGCCCGAGCACCTGCCCTGACTAAAAATATCATCTTCATCAAGCATAGCATCCCCAAGCTTGTGGCTTTGCATATCATTAGCATCATGGATATTCAAGGAATTCATACTAACAACATCGTAGTCTCATCATTCAAGATTTTATGCCAAACATTTTAGTGCATTCTTCTTCTAACACTTTGGCACAATTGTCGGAATCCTTATTTTCACGAAGGACATTAAAAAGATGAAGCATATGAGGCATCCTCAATTCCATTTTTTGTAGTTTTCTTTTTATAGACTAAACTAGTGATAAAACAAGAAACTAAAAGATTCGATTGCAAGATCTAAAGATATACCTTCAAGCACTAACCTCCCCGGCAACGGCGCTAGAAAAGATCTTGGTGTATACTACACAACCTTCTTCTTGTAGACGTTGTTGGGCCTCCAAGTGCAGAGGTTTGTAGGACAGTAGCAAATTTCCCTCAAGTGGATGACCTAAGGTTTATCAATCCGTGGGAGGCGTAGGATGAAGATGGTCTCTCTAAAACAACCCTGCAACCAAATAACAAAGAGTCTCTTGTGTCCCCAACACATCCAATACAATGGTAAATTCTATAGGTGAACTAGTTCAGCGAAGAGATGGTGATACAAGTGCAATATGTATGGTGGATAAAGTTTTTTATAATCTGAAAATATAAAAACAGCAAGGTAGCAAGTGGTAAAAGTGAGCGGAAACAGTATTGCAATGCTAGGAAACAAGGCCTAGGGTTCATACTTTCACTATTGCCAGTTCTCTCAACAATGATAACATAATTAGATCGTATAACAATCCCTCAATGTGCAACAAAGAGTCAATCCAAAGTCACTAATAGCAGAGAACAAATCAAGAGATTATTGTAGGGTACGAAACCACCTCAAAGTTATTCTTTCCGATCAATCCATTGGGCTATTCCTATAAGTGTCACAAACATGAAGGAAATATGCCCTAGAGGCAATAATAAAGTTATTATTTATTTCCTTATTTCATGATAAATGTTTATTATTCATGCTAGAATTGTATGAACCTGAAACATAATACATGTGTGAATACATAGATAAACATAGTGTCACTAGTATGCCTCTACTTGACTAGCTCATTGATCAAAGATGGTTGAGTTTCCTAATCATAGAATTGAGTTGTCATTTGATTAATGAGATCAAATCATTAGGAGAATGACATGATTGACTTGACCCATTCCGTTAGCTTAACACTTGATCGTTTAGTATGTTGCTATTTCTTTCTTCATGACTTATACATGTTCCTATAACTATGAGATTATGCAACACTCGTTTACCGGAGGAACGCTTTGTGTGCTACCAAATGTCACAACGTAACTGGGTGATTATAAATGTGCCCTACAGGTGTCTCCGAAGGTACTTGTTGGGTTGGCGTATTTCGAGATTAGGATTTGTCACTCCGATTGTCGGAGAGGTATCTCTGGGCCCACTCGGTAATGCACATCACTATAAACCTTGCAAGCATTGTAACTAATGAGTTAGTTACATGATGATGTATTATGGAACGAGTAAAGAGACTTGCTGGTAACGAGATTGAACTAGGTATTGAGATACCGACGATCGAATCTCGGGCAAATAACATACCGATGACAAAGGGAACAACATATGTTGTTATGCGGTTTGACCGATAAAGATCTTCGTAGAATATATGGGAACCAATATGAGCATCCAGGTTTCGCTATTGGTTATTGGCCGGAGATGTGTCTCGGTCATGTCTACATAGTTCTCGAACCCATAGGGTCCGCATGCTTAAAGTTAGATGATAGTTATATTATAAGTTTATGTGTTTTGATGTACCGAAGGTTGTTCGGAGTCCTGGATGTGATCACGGACATGATGAGGAGTCTCGAAACAGTCGAAACATGAAGATTGATATATTGGATGACTATATTTGGACACCGGAAAGGTTCCGGGTGAGATTGGGACAATACCGGAGCTCCGGGAGGTTATCGGAACCCCCTGGGAGATATATGGGCCTTAATGGGCCTTAGTGGAAAGGAGGGGAAAGGAGCAAGGGAGGGGGCGCCCTCCCCCCAAGCCCAATCCGAATTGGGAGGGGGCCGCCCCCCCTTTCCTTCCTCCCTCCTTCCTCTTCCTTCCCTCTCCCAATCCAAATAGGAAAGGGAGGAGTCCTACTCCCACTCCCCTCCTTGGGTGCGCCTCCTCCCCTTGGCCAGCCCCCTCCTCCACTCCTTTATATACGGGGGAGGGGGGCACCCCATAGAGACAACAATTGATCATTGATCTCTTAGCCGTGTGTGGTGCCCCCTCCACCATAGTCCTCGATAATATCGTAGTGGTGCTTAGGCGAAGCCCTGCGACGGTAGAACATCATCATCGTCACCACGCCGTCGTGCTGACGGAACTCTCCCTCGACACTCGGCTTGATCGGAGTTCGAGGGATGTCATCGAGCTGAACGTGTGCAAGAACTCGGAGGTTCCATGCTTTCGGTGCTTGATCGGTCGGGCCATGAAGACGTATGACTACATCAACCGCGTTGTGCTAATGCTTCCGGTTTTGGTCTATGAGGGTACGTGGACAACACTCTCCCCTCTCGTTGCTATGCATCATCATGATCTTGCGTGTGCGTAGGAATTTTTTTTGAAATTACTACGTTCCCCAATAGTGGCATCCGAGCCAGGTTTTATGCGTAGATGTTATATGAATGAGTAGAACACAAGTGAATTGTGGGCGTTACAAGTCATACTGCTTACCAGCATGTCATACTTTGGTTCGGCGGTATTACTGGATGAAGCGGCCCGGACCGACATTACCCGTGCGCTTACGCGAGACTGGTTTTACCGCCGTGCTTTGCACACAGGTGACTAGCCGGTGTCAGTTTCTCCAACTTTAGTTGAACCGAATGTAGCTACGCCCGGTCCTTGAGAAGGTTAAAACAACACTAACTTGATGAACTATTGTTGTGGTTTTGATCCGTAGGTAAGAACGGTTCTTTCTCAGCCCGTAGCAGCCACGTAAAACTTGCAACAACAAAGTAGAGGACGTCTAACTTGTTTTTGCAGGGCATGTTGTGATGTGATATGGTCAAGACATGATGCTATATTTTATTGTATGAGATGATCATGTTTTGTAACCGAGTTATCGGCAATTGGCAGGAGCCATATGGTTATCGCTTTATTGTATGCAATGCAATCGCCCTGTAATTGCTTTACTTTATCACTAAGCGGTAGCGATAGTCGTAGAAGCAATAGTTGGTGAGACGACAACGATGCTACGATGGAGATCAAGGTGTCGCGCCGGTGACAATGGTGATCATGACGGTGCTTCGGAGATGGAGATCACAAGCACAAGATGATGATGGCTATATCATATCACTTGTATTGATTGCATGTGATGTTTATCCTTTATGCATCTTATTTTGCTTGATTGACGGTAGCATTATAAGATGAGCTCTCACTAAATTTCAAGGTATAAGTGTTCTCCCTGAGTATGCACCGTTGCCAAAGTTCGTCGTGCCCAGACACCACATGATGATCGGGTGTGATAAGCTCTACTTCCATCTACAATGGGTGCAAGCCAGTTTTGCACGCGCAGAATACTCAGGTTAAACTTGACGAGCCTAGCATATGCAGATATGGCCTCGAAACACTGAGACTGAAAGGTCGAGCGTGAATCATATAGTAGATATGATCAATATAGTGATGTTCACCATTGAAAACTACTCCATTTCATGTGATGATCGGTTATGGTTTAGTTTATTTGGATCACGTGATCACTTAGATGATTAGAGAGATGTCTATCTAAGTGGGAGTTCTTAAGTAATATGATTAATTGAACTTAAATTTATCATGAACTTAGTCCTGGTAGTATTTTGCAAATTATGTTGTAGATCAATAGCTCGCGTTGTTGCGTTCATATGTTTATTTTGATATGTTCCTAGAGAAAATTGTGTTGAAAGATGTTAGTAGCAATGATGCGGATTGGATCCGTGATCTGAGGATTGTCCTCATTGCTGCACAGAAGAATTATGTCCTTGATGCACCGCTAGGTGACAGACCTATTGCAGGAGCAGATTCAGACGTTATGAACGTTTGGCTAGCTCAATATGATGACTACTTAATACTTTAGTGCACCATGCTTAACAGCTTAAAATCGGGACTTCAAAGACATTTTGAACGTCATGGGCCATATGAGATGTTCCAGGAGTTGAAGTTAATATTTCAAGCAAATACCCGAGTTGAGAGATATGAAGTCTCCAACAACTTCTATAGCTAAAAGATGGAGGAGAATTGCTCAACTAGTGAGCATGTGCTCAAATTGTCTGGGTACTACAATCGCTTGAATCAAGTGGGAGTTAATCTTCCAGATAAGATAGTGATTGACAAAGTTCTCTAGTCACCATCACCAAGTTAGTAGAACTTCGTGATGAACTATAGTATGCAAAGGATGACGAAAACGATTCCCGAGCTCTTCGCGATGTTGAAATCAACGAAGGAAGAAATCAAGAAAGAGCATCAAGTGTTGATGATTGACAAGACCACTAGTTTCAAGTAAAGGGCAAAGGGAAAGAAAGGGAACTTCAAGTAGAATGACAAGCAAGTTGTCACTCCCGCGAAGAAGCCCAAAGCTGGACTAACGCCTGAAACTGAGTGCTTACACTACAAAGGAAATGGTCACTGGAAACGAAAATGCCCTGAATATTTGGTGGATAAGTAGGATGGCAAAGTGAACAAGGGTATATTTGATACACAGGTTATTGATGTGTACCTTGCTAGTGTTTATAGTAGCCCCTAGGTATTTGATACTTGTTCGGTTGCTAAAATTTAGTAACTCGAAACATGAGTTACAGAATAAACAGAGACTAGTTGAGGGTGAAGTGATGATGTATGTTGGAAGTGGTTCCAATATTGATACGATCATCATCGCACATTCCCTATACTTTTGGGATTAGTGTTAAACCTAAATAAATGTTATTTGGCATTTGCATTGAGCATGAATATGATTTCATCATGTTTATTGCAATACGGTTATTCATTTAAATTCAGAGAATAATTGTTGTTCTGTTTACATGAATAAAACCTTCAATGGTCATACACACAATGAAAATAGTTTGTTGGATCTCGATCGTAGTGATACACATATTCATAATATTGATGCCAAAAGATGCAAAGTTAATAATGATAGTGCAACTTATTTGTGGCACTGCCATTTGGGTCATATCGGTGTAAAGCGCATGAAGAAACTCCATAAAGATGGATTTTCAGAATCACTTGGTTATGAATCATTTGATGCTCGCGAACCGTGCCTTTGGGCAAGATGACTAAAACTCCGTTCTACAGAACAATGGAATGAGCTACTGACTTGTTGGAAAAAAATACATACTGATGTATGCAGACCAATGAGTATTAAGGCTCGTGGCGGGTATTGTTATTTTCTAACCTTCACAGATGATTTGAGCAGATATGGCTATATCTACTTAATGAAACATAAGTCTAAAATAGTTGAAAGGTTCAAAGAATTTCAGAGTGAAGTGGAAAATCATCGTAACAAGAAAATAAAGTTTCTGCGATCTGATCGTGGAGATGAATATTTGAGTTACGAGTTTGGCCTTCAGTTAAAATAATGTGGAATAGTTTCACAAACTCATGCCACCTGGAACACCACAGCGTAACGGTGTGCCCGAACATCATAACTGCACTTTATTTGATATGGTGCGATCAATGATGTCTCTTACCAATTTACCAATATCATTTTGGGGTTATGCATTAGAGACAGCTGCTTTCAATTTAAATAGGGCACCATCAAAATCCGTTGAAACGATGCTTTATGAACTGTGGTTTAGCAAGAAACCAAAGTTGTCATTTCTTAAAGTTTGGGGCTACGATGCTTATGTGAAAAAGTTTCAACCTGATAAGCTCGAACCCAAATCGGAGAAGTGTGTCTTCATAGAATACCCAAAGGAAACTGTTGGGTACACCTTCTATCACAGATCCGAAAGCAAAATCTTTGTTGCTAAGAATGGAGCCTTTCTAGAGAAGGAGTTTCTCTTGAAAGAAGTGAGTGGGAGGAAAGTAGAACTTGACAAGGTAATTGTACCTTCTCCCGAATTGCAAAGTAGTTCATCACATAAATCAGTTCCATTGATTCCTACACCAATTAGCGAGGAAGCTAATGATGATGATCATGAAACTTCAGATTAAGTTACTACAGAACCTCATAGGTCTTCCAAAGTGAAGTCCGCACTAGAGTGGTACGGTAATCCTGTTCTGGAAGTCATGTTACTAGATCATGATGAACCTAAGAAGTATGGGGAAGCGATGATGAGCCCAGATTCCGTGAAATGGCTTGAGGCCATGAAATTTGAGATTGGATCCATGTATGAGAACAAAGTGTGGACTTTGGTGGACTTGCCCAATGATCGGCAAGCCATATTAAATAAATGGATCTTCAATAGGAAGACGGACACTGATAGCAGTGTTACTATCTACAAAGCTCGACTTGTCGCAAAAGGTTTTTGATAAGTTCAATGTGTTGACTACAATGAGATTTTCTCAACTGTACCGATGCTGAAGTCTGTCCGAATCATGTTAGCAATTGCCACATTTTATGAAATTTGGCAAATGGATGTCAAAACTGCATTCCTTAATGGATTTATTAAAGATGAGTTGTATATGATGCAACCAGAAGGTTTTTATCAATCCTAAAGGTGCTAATAAAGTGTGCAAGCTCGAGTGATCCATCCGTGGACTGGTGCAAGCATCTCGGAGTTGGAATATACGCTTTGGTGAGTTGATCAAAGCATATAGTTTTATACAGACTTGTGGTGAAGCCTGTATTTACAGGAAAGTGAGTGGGAGTACAACAACCTTTTTGATAAAGTATATGTGAATGACATATTGTTGATCGGAAATAATGTAGAATTTTCTGGAAAGCATAAAGGAGTATTTTGAATTGAGTTTTTCAAATAAAGACCTTGGTGAAGCTACTTACATATTGAGCTTCAAGATCTATAGAGATAGATCAAGACATTTGATAAGATTTTTCAATGAGTTCATACCTTGATAAGACTTTGAAGTAGTTCAAAATGGAACAGTCAAAGAAGGAGTTCTTGCCTGTGTTGCAAGGTGTGAAGTTGAGTAAGATTCAAAACCCGACCATGGCATAAAATAGAAAGAGAATGAAGTCATTCCCTATGCCTCAGTCATAGGTTCTATAAAGTATGCTATACTGTGTACTAGACCTATTGTATACCTTGCTCTGAGTTTGGCAAGGGAGTACAATTTTGATCTAGGAGTAGATCACTGGACAACAGTCAAGAATATCCTTAGTGAGGACTAAGGAAACATTTCTCGATAATGGAAGTGATAAAAGAGCTTGTCGTAAAGAGTTACAACGATGCAAGCTTTTACACCAATCCAAATGACTCTTAAGTCTCAATCTGGATACATATTGAAAGTGGGAGCAATTAGCTAGAGTAGCTTCGTGCAGAGCATTGTAGACATAGAATATTTGCAAAATACATACGGTTCTGAATGTGACAGACCCGTTGACTAAACTTCTCTCACAACCAAAACATGATCTCACCATAGTACTCTTGGGTGTTAATCACATAGCGATGTGAACTAGATTATTGACTCTAGTAAACCCTTCGGGTGTTGATCACATGACAATTTGAACTATGGGTGTTAATCACATACAGATGTGAATATTGGTGTTAAATCACATGGTGATGTGAACTAGATTATTGACTCTAGTGCAAGTGGGGGACTGAAGGAAATATGCCCTAGAGGCAATAATAAAGTTATTATTTATTTCCTTATTTCATGATAAATGTTTATTATTCATGCTAGAAATGTATTAACCGGAAACATAATACATGTGTGAATACATAGACAAACATAGTGTCACTAGTATGCCTCTACTTGACTAGCTCATTGATCAAATATGGTTGAGTTTCCTAACCATAGACATGAGTTGTCATTTGATTAATGGGATCACATCATTAGGAGAATGATGTGATTGACTTGACCCGTTCTGTTAGCTTAGCACTTGATCGTTTAGTATGTTGCTATTGCTTTCTTCATGACTTATACATGTTCCTATAACTATGAGATTATGCAACTCCCGTTTACCGGAGGAACACTTTGTGTGCTACCAAACGTCACAACGTAACTGGGTGATTATAAAGGTGCTCTATAGGTGTCTCCGAAGGTACTTGTTGGGTTGGCGTATTTCGAGATTAGGATTTGTCACTCCGATTGTCGGAGAGGTATCTCTAGGCCCACTCGGTAAAGAACATCACTATAAGCCTTGCAAGCATTGTAACTAATCAGTTAGTTATAGGATGATGTATTACGAAACGAGTAAAGAGACTTGCCGGTAACGAGATTGAACTAGGTATTGAGATACCAACGATCGAATCTCGGGCAAGTAACATACCGATGACAAAGGGAACAACGTATGTTGTTATGCGGTTTGACCGATAAAGATCTTCGTAGAATATGTGGGAACCAACATGAGCATCCAGGTTATGCTATTGGTTATTGACCGGAGATGTGTCTCCGTCATGTCTACATAGTTCTCGAACCCGTAGGGTCCGCACGCTTAAAGTTAGATGACACTTATATTATGAGTTTATGTGTTTTGATGTACCGAAGGTTGTTCGGAGTCCCGGATGTGATCACGGACATGACGAGGAGTCTCGAAATAGTCGAGACATGAAGATCGATATATTGGATGACTATATTTGGACAACGGAAAGGTTCCGGGTGAGATTGGGACAATACCGGAGCTCTGGGAGGTTATCGGAACCCCCCGGGAGGTATATGGGCCTTAGTGGAAAGGAGGGGAAAGGTGCAAGGGAGGCCCCCCCAAGCCCAATCCGAATTGGGAGGGGGGCTGGCCCCCCTTTCCTTCCTCCCTCCTTCCTCTTCCTTCCCTCTACCTCTCCAAATAGGAAAGGGAGGAGTCCTACTCCCGATGGGAATAGGCCTCCCCCTTGGGCGCGCCTCTTCCCCTTGGCCGGCCCCCTCCTCCACTCCTTTATATACGGGGGAGGGAGGCACCCCATAGAGACAACAATTGATCATTGATCTCTTAGCCGTGTGCGGTGCCACCCTCCACCATAGTCATCGTCACCACGCCGTCGTGCTGACGGAACTCTCCCTCGACACTCAGCTGGATCGGAGTTCGAGGGACGTCATCGAGCTGAACGTGTGCAAGAACTCGAAGGTTCCATGCTTTAAATTCTTGATCGGTCGGGCCGTGAAGACGTACGACTACATCAACCGCGTTGTGCTAACGCTTCCGCTTTCGGTCTACGAGGGTGCGTGGACAACACTCTCCCCTCTCGTTGCTATGCATTACCATGATCTTGCGTGTGCGTAGGAATTTTTTTGAAATTACTACGTTCCCCAACAAAACAACCCTAGAGTTCGTAGTAAAATAACACCTTAACACACATATCAACCAAAACACTAATGTCACCTAGATACTCCAATGACACTAGAATTATCCGCGGGTATGATTATACGATATGCATCACACAATCTCAGATTTATATATTCAAACCAACACAAAGAACTTCAAAGAGTGCCCCAAAGTTTCTACCGGAGAGTCAATACGGAAACATGTGCCAAGCCCTATGCATAAGTTCACAAGGTCCCTGAACCCGCAAGTTGATCACCAAAACATACATCAAGTAGATCATGTGAATATCCCGTTGTCCTCACAGATAAGCACATGCAAGACATACATCAAGTGTTCTCAAATCCTTAAACACTCAATCCGATAAGATAACTTCGAAGGGAAAACTCAATCCATTACAAGAAGGTAGAAGGGGAGAAACATCATAAGATCCAACGATAATAACAAAGCTTGTGGTACATCAAGATCGTGCCGAATCAAAAACACGAGAGAGAGAGAGAGAGAGAGAGAGAGAGAGATCAAAACCATAGCTACTGGTACATACCCTCAGCCCCGAGGGTGAACTACTCCATCCTCGTCATGGAGAGCGTTGGGATGATGAAGATGGCTACCAGTGATGATTCCAGCAGGGTGTCGGAATGAGGTCTAAATTGGTTTTTGGTGGCTATAGAGGCTTGCGGTGGTGAAACTCTCGATCTAGGTTTCTTGCCGGGGTTTCTGTATTTATAGGAATTTTTGGCGTTGGTTTCACGTCAGGGGGGTCTCTGAGTCAGCCACGAGGTAGGGGCATCGTACCAGGGGGTAGGGCGCGCCCCCACCCTCGTGGATGACTCGGGACTCTTCTGGCCCAACTCGTTTGCTTCGGGGCCTTCTTCTAGTCATAAAAAATCTCCGTAAATTGGCAGGTCAATTGGACTCCCTTTGGTATTCCTTTTCTGTAAAACTCAAAAACAAGGAAAAAATAGAAACTGGCACTGGGCTCTAGGTTAATAGGTTAGTCCCAAAAATCATATAAAATAGCATATAAATGCATATAAAACATCCAAGATGGATAATATAATAGCATGGAACAATCAAAAATTATAGATACGTTGGAGATGTATATCTAGCATCCCCAAGCTTAATTCCTGCTCATCCTCGAGTAGGTAAACGATAGAAACAGAATTTTTGATGTGGAATGCTAGCTAACATATTTATCAATGTAACCTTCTCTATTGTGGCAAGAATATTCAGATCCGAAAGATTCGAAACAAAAGTTTATTATTGACATAAAAACAATAATACTTCAAGCATACTAACAAAGCAATCATGTCTTCTCAAAGTAACATGGCCAAAGAAAGGTATCCCAACAAAATCATATAGTCTGGCTATGCTCTATCTTCATCACATATAATATTTAAATCATGCACAACCTCGATGACAAGCCAAGAAGTTGTTTCATACTTTTGATGTTCTCAAACCTTTTCAACTTTCATGCAATACATGAGCGTGAGCCATGCACATAGCACTATAGGTGGAATAGAATATGGTGGTTGTGGAGAAGACAAAAAGAGGGAGATAGCCTCACATCAACTAGGCGTATCAACGGGCTATGGAGATGCCCATCAATAGATATCAATGTGAGTGAGTAGGGATTGCCATGCAACGGATGAACTAGAGTATAAGTTTATGAAAGCTCAAAAAGAAACTAAGTGGGTGTGTGTCGGTGTCAAAACCGGCGGATCTCGGGTAGGGGGTCCCGAACTGTGCGTCTAGGCGGATGGTAACAGGAGGCAAGGGACACGATGTTTTTACCCAGGTTCGGGCCCTCTCGATGGAGGTAAAACCCTACTCCTGCTTGATTGATATTGATGATATGGGTAGTACAAGAGTGGATCTACCACGAGATCAAGGAGGCTAAATCCTAGAAGCTAGCCTATGGTATGATTGTTGTTGTGTCCTATGGACTAAAACCCTCCGGTTTATATAGACATCGGAGAGGGCTAGGGTTACACAGAGTCGTTTACAATGGTAGGAGATCTACATATCCATATCGCCAAGCTTGCCTTCCACGCCAAGGAAAGTCCCATCTGGACACGGGACGAAGTCTTCAATCTTGTATCTTCATAGTCTTGGAGTCTGGCCGATGATGATAGTTCGGCTATCCGGACACCCCCTAGTCCGGGACTCCCTCAGTAGCCCCTGAACCAGGCTTCAATGACGACGAGTCCGGCGCGCATATTGTCTTCGGCATTGCAAGGCGGGTTCCTCCTCCGAATAATTCATAGAAGATTGTGAACACCAGGATAGTGTCCGGCTCTGTAAAATAAATTCCACATGCCATCGTAGAGAGACTAATATTTACACAAGTTCAATCTGCTGACGTATTTTGTGGCGTGACGTCACACCACAACCAAGCCTTTACTCGAATCATTTTTATTGTACCACCTCAGCGCGTTTAGCGAAGCGGTTTCCTTGGCACGTCTTGTCAAAGCAGAGATCATGTTCCCCTTATCTCGGGATCCTCATCAATACGGACGTGGGTAACCCAACCGCGCCCGTTGCCATGCCCCCTCCATCGAAGGCGAGTTCCAAATGGTCACGGGGACGGCTCTTGGTATTCTCCCTCTTTATAATGAGACCAAGGCCCGTTCCTTTTCTTCAATCCTCAATCGAATCCGCCCCTCGCCCCGAGTTACAACACCCAGGGCTCCAGACTCGGGCACTTCGGACCTTCGACAATGTTTGGCTCCGACCTATAGGGCTGGTGGACTCCCTCCTTCGTCACGGAAGAGGACGTGCTAAAGCTGAGAGAAGCCAGGTACTTAACCTACGAGATTTCGCATAGGTTGCCTACCCAAGGGCAAGTCATTCCTACTCCCGAGCCTGGCGAGAGCATCGTGTTTGTGTCTCACCTCCGTCGGGGTTTAGGCTTCCCGATGGATCCCTTCTTGAGGGGGCTCATGTTTTATTATGTTTTGGAATTCCACGACTTGGCTCCGGAGTCCATCCTCCACATCTCATCATTTATTGTCGTCTACGAAGCCTTCCTCCGCACTACCCCTCACTTCGGTTTGTGTCTCAAAACCTTCAACGTGGAGCCAAAGATGGTTGAGGGGCGTCAGGCAGAGTGCGGAGGGGCGGTTATAAGCAAGAGGGCCGATGCTCCATGGCCCGAGGGCTCTTTTCAGGAGGAGCTCGGCTTGTGGCAACAGGAGTGGTTTTGTATCACCGCTCCCAGGGGCAGCAGGCAGAGGCCGCCGCCCGCCTTTCGCTCGGGCCCTCAACAATGGCTGACGTCATGGGTCAACAAAGGGCTTGACTGGGGGCCGTCCAAGGACGTACCCCTATTGCAGGGCCGGATTCGAGACCTCCAAGAGAGGGAGTTAATCTGGTCATAGTGACGCAGGTTATGTTGATTCGGCGTCTTCTGCCCTGCAAACGTCGCCCCCTCCGCCTGTGGGAATTCAATCCAGAGGGACCACGATCTCTCCAACACTTCATGGGTACGACACCCATGGAGATATACAAACTGTTCTTCGGATCACAAGAGATGCGTCCAGACTTGACTGAGGATGCTGACTTAAGCTGCAATCACCCGAATACTCAAGTAAGTAGCCTTGTGTCCGGACATATCGTCCATTTATTTATCATGGATCTGCCTTTTAACCAGCTATCCCGTGGACAGGAGTGGATAGCGCAAGCAAAACTGATACGGTGTCCGGCCCCCCTCCCTGAGACCACGCCGGATCCCGTGTTAATCAAAATGTTGGAGGTAGCGCCTTCGGAGGAGGGCGAATGGGGGGAACAGGGAAACTACCACCTCTGCTAAGGAGGCTCTCGGCTAGGGGGAATCAAGAATCCCTCCCTCCAGGGGGAGAAAAGTACCGCTTCCTAAGACCCGGAGGCCAAGGCCTCAAAGCGGGGAAAGAAATCTGCACCGGAAGGTCCTGTGCTGGGAGGAATCCCGGCCGCACAGTCTCCCCAAAGGAATCAGCCCTCCAGCGAGCCGTAAGTAGAAAAAGGGAGAGTTTTGTAATAAGGGACATCCCTATTTTATTTCTAAGGATAACCAAAGTTTTTACCTTGTAGTTCGGATCTCAGCCCTTCTCAGCAGAGCTCATCCTTGGGGGACCTTCGTCCGAAGATGATGGAGAGAGAAACGCCTCCATCTGCCGCCCCGTCAGGCGGGGCGGACGACCCTGAGGTGTCGTCACGGAGGGTCTCCCCGAGTCCGGCGGGGCCGGGGAGTTCGGCACCCACTGGAGTACGGCCGGCGGAGCTGCAGGATCTGCTCGAGAGGGCGTCTATCTCAGAAGATCACCGCACATTAATGAGTACTGTGATTGAAAGGATCCTATCTGCCAAGAGCGGGTTGCATGAGGCCATTGGAAGTTTACTAACGGGGTTTGAGGTACGCAAAAAATGACATGCCTTTTGACAGTTTTGCACATAGAGTGCGCCCTGTATAGATAGCAGCCCCCGAGACTCGGTATGTTATCGAAAGCGACAGCGTGCCGAGGATCATAATCTCAGTTATAAAATGTCGCCTTTCCTATGCAGGTGGCCGAACGTTCGGTGGCCAGCCGGACTGATAGAGTTGCCGAGCTGAAGCGGCAACTCGACGTTGCGGATGCGGACATCGCGCTGGTCAATAAATGACTTGACGAGTCACAAGGTAGGTGGTTTCTCCGCGGTCACCTGGTAAGGGAGCTGATGCCCACTCCTTACAACATGTATACTTGATGCAGATGGTGCCGCTGCTGTGGAAGACCTTCGGGCAGAGCTTGCTCGAGCCAAGGAGCAAGCCAAAAAAAGTGATGCGGCTGCCTCGAAGGCAGCGGAGGAGCTAAAAGCCGAAAAGGCTGCTCACTGCCGAAGCAGGGAGGAGATGGCCGGAATGGCCGTGAAACTAAAAGATGCTACCGACCGCTATGGGGTTCTTGAAAGAGAACGCCAAGCGGAGCAAGAGGACCTGAAGAAGGCCACCGCCGAAGCCAAGGATGCCCGTTCTGCAATGAGGGCTACAAAGGAGGAGCTGCGTCAGGCCGGAGACATTGCGGCTGGAAAGCCCTTTCTCCTGCGCAGGAAGTTCACGGATCAGAAGTATGCTCAGTTGGGCCAGCTGTGGGGTGAGGAGGATCCTTGTATGGATTTGGCGGCGAGTGCGGTGGACGTAGTCATGCACTTCCGAAGCCAAAAGGATCACGAGATGGAAGAGCTTTTTTGGTCTCAATTCCATAGTCCGGAGCGTCCCCTTCCATTAACCGATCGGTTAGCTGAGTGGGCTGAGCTGAATAGGCTGTCCGGACTTGCCATGAAGGACGTTGTGGCTCATATGTGGCCGGAAAGGCCCAAGCCAAAGAGTTATTTTGGTTTAGTGCAGCAATTCCTTGATGCGGTGCCGCATATCAAGGCGATGAAGCGGTCGGCATGCATAGAGGGTGCACGGATGGCTCTCGCCCGTGTCAAAACATACTGGGAAGAGATGGACGCCACCGACGTTGCGTCCCGGGATTCAGATAGAAGCCGATTACCCGCCGAGCACTATTTTGAGGAAGTCCTGCGGGGCGCTCGTTTAGTAGAGTCGCAGTGCTCGAAAAAGTTATGTTCAAATGACATGTATGATTTGTAAAACCATATTTATAATATAAGGGCTTTTTATACTTGTGCGTTCAAGTATTGAAATTCCTCTTGTGCGGCCGTTAATGTATATGTATATATAACTTGAAAGATGGCAGTCTTCGGCTTGAGCCCCCACGCACATGGTGCGGGGGTGTTTGCAAAAAAAGTGCATTTTGACACTTAATCCAACGTCTTGGTCCTGTGAAGGAGGTGGTAGCGTAGCAAACGAGGCAACCGGACTATAATGCTTTATCACTTTCACAGTAGTTCTCCTGGTGCCGCGTTAGCCGATAATACGGAACGTAAGGCAGCAAAACACAGGAGCCGAGCAAACCCAACATTTGACCAAAGACATGATTCGAAGCTGATGCATATAAGGCCTAACTCGAGACGCCGAACACTCCCTAAGGTATTCGGTCTTTATGAAAAATGGGCCGAACGATGCCCTAAGCCCCTAGTGTCCAGGTACGCGTGAAATCTTCTGACGCGGCCGATGCCAAAACGTCAGCCTCCTCCTTGGTTATGATAAGAAACCGGGGGATGTATAGCAACAAGAGACAGTAAAAATGGTTTACGCAGGGTCTTCATCTGAAAAGAATCCTTGTAACGAGTCCCTGCTGCACGTCTGCGCCTGTGTCTCCGTTGTGCTGTATCCTGGACGGGTGTAGCACGTTGTTCCATCTGTAAAAGAGAAGAACTTAGTTTGAAAAGAAAAGATCATGCAAAAAATGCATGTAAAAAAGAGTGTGATTTTTAAAAAATGAATAAAATTGAGATTTATTGGCTCTCATTCTTCGTTCGTGCAGCCCCTTGTAAAGGGGTATGCGGCTGGGAAGCCCCTTGTTTGTTTATGCCGGACTCGCCTAGCCGTGTTCGGGGTCTGAATGACCTGTTTTAGGGGCTTCGATTAGCCAGGCCATATTAGTTTGTGGCTGTCAAGGAGTCTCACATTTTTCCTTGGTCGAGGAACACTCTAAGTTACCCTTCAATGAGATGATGCCGTGTGGACCGGGCATTTTGAGTGTAAGAGACGCGTAATGCGGTATTGCGTTAAAGCGGGCGAAAGCTTCGCGTCCCAATAGTGCTTGATGGCTACTTTTAAATGGGGCGATATGGAAGATTAGCTTTTCGCGACGGAAGTTGTCGGATGAACCGAACACAACTTCTTGTAGTAAGGAGCCCGTACTATTGGCATAAGGGCCTGGCGTCGCTCCTTTAAAGGAAGTGCCGCTATGGCGAATTTTGGTAGGGTCTATCCCCATTCTGCGGATGGTGTCCTGGTATAGCAGGTTCATATCACTGCCGCCGTCCATTAGGACTTGTGTAAATTGTAGTCCGTCGATTATAGGATCCAATATCAAAGCAGTCCATCCTGCGTTTCGAATACTTCTGGAGTAATCCAGATGGTCGAAAGTAATTGGTTTTGACATCCAATCTCGGGATTCCGCTGGGGTGGACCGTGCGGCACGTGCTTTGGTAGGTGCCGCCTTATTTTTCCTTGTTATCACTTGAAGTGAATTCACTGTTTTGACTTCTTGTGGGAAGTTCTTTTGTTTTCCGGTGCTCTGCTTTTGGGGTTCGTCATCGTCCTCGCTTGGTGTGTCGAGCCCCTTGTGTTCGCGTTAAGTCGGCCGGACTGCTTGAAGACCCAACAATCTCTGTGGGTAAGGCTTGCAGGCTTCCCGAGTGTACTGTGAATTTGACATATCCTATCCAAGATTTTGTTTAGGTTGGATAGCTCGTCACTGTTGTCCTTAAGAGGCAGTGTTTTGTTGTTCGACCGAGAGCTTTTGAACCCGCGTTGACCGCCGTGTTCTTTGGGCCGTTTCCCTTATTTCGGCGCTGATCTTTTCTGCGTCGTGATTTCCCATTTCCATCCCTAACCTCGGATGTACTCGGGTCGCTGGTGCTGCATCTTGCCAGCCAGCTATCTTTCCCCGCGCAGAAGCAGGTCATGAGGCTTGTTAGTGCGGCCATTGTTCTTGGTTTTTCCTGGCCGAGGTGTCTGGCGAGCCATTCGTCTCGGACGTTGTGATTAAAGGCTCCTAAGGCTTCGGCGTCCGGACAGTCGACTATTTGGTTCTTTTTGGTGAGGAACCTGTTCCAGAATTTGCGTGCTGACTCTCCGGGCTGTTGAGTTATGTGACTTAAATCGTCTGCATCCGGAGGGCGGACATAAGTTCCCTGAAAATTTGCTCGAAATGCATCCTCGAGCTCTTCCCAACTTCCGATGGTATTTTCTGGGAGGCTTTTGAGCCAATGCCGAGCTGGCCCTTTGAGCTTGAGGGGTAGGTATTTTATGGCGTGGAGATCGTCTCCTCTAGCCATATGTATGTGTAGGATATAATCCTCAATCCAGACTCCTGGGTCTGTTGTTCCGTCATATGCCTCTATGTTTACGGGTTTGAATCCCGCTGGAAATTCATGATCCAGTACCTCATCGGTGAAACATAGTGGGTGTGCGGCGCCCATTGTTGAGGAAATCGTTAACTGGTAGCTGCTCGGTTGGCTGGCGAGTAGGGGATTAATAGGCTAATCGGAAAGTTAGTCGGCCATTTAATCAATTACTCGGGCGATTAATCAGTTAATCGGCTACTCGGTGACCCTACGAGTAGGATTAATCGGCAAGTTAACCGGTTAATCGGATGAATTCTTAATCAGGGGCGGTGCCCCTGTATTTAGCTGTGTCGTTATCTTTGAACGCTCGACGTGTTGTGTTGCTTCCTGGAGCCTTCTTTTTTGGCCCATAGATGGATCTGACCGGGCCATCCTTTCTGCGAGGATCCTTATGTGGATCGTGTGCCGGCTTGTGTGCGGCGCTGCTTGCCGCTCTTAGCCTGTCATCTGGTCGTCTATACGGCCAAGCGGCCTCTTTGTTTTTTGACTGTGGGGGCTCTACGGCCTCCTCGTCAAATTCGGGCAACAGCTTCCACTTCGGGTAGCTCTTTGCTTGGTGACTATCACCGTATTTATCTGCGGTCTTGAGTACTTTGCTCCATCTCATTCTGAGTACGTCTTCCGCTGTTTTGAGCTTCCGCTTCTGCTTCTTCAAACTTCTTGTAGTGGCGATGAGCCTTTTGTGAAGGTTCTTATGCTCCGGTGATGTGTCCAGCGTGAAATTGTCTGGACTGTTGTTTTCGCCGGGGATGGGTTGCTCGTCCAATTCATCCTGTTCGGATGGTTCCTTGATGGCATGTTCGTCATCCACTGGTTCGCCCTGCTCTACGTCTGGGTCAGTATGGGTGCTGTTGTTATCAAGGCGGGACTTCAGGCGGCGCTTGCGTCGTCGTTTTGGTTGTTTTCCGGGGGAATTGTCCTTCGCCGCGTCCCGTTGTTCGTCGTTATCGCTTCCTTTTGGTGTATCCACCATGTATACGTCGTGAGTTGAGGTGGCTTTCCAGTGCCCAGTAGGCGCTGGTTCCTGGTCGTCTCCGGCATCGTCGTCCATACCGTCGATGTCTTCGGAGTCGAAGTCTAGCATGTCGGTTAGATCGTCGATAGTGGCTACTAAGTGGGTGGTGGGTGGGCTTTGAATTTCTTCGTCGTCCGCGTCCCAACCGTCCTGACCGTAGTCCGGCCAGGGCTCTTGTGATAACGAGAGATACTTTAGCGAATTCAGGATGTCGCCAAAAGGTGAGTGTTGAAAGATGTCCGCAGCGGTGAACTCCATGACCGGCGCCCAATCAGATTCGATTGGAGGGGGCGCGGGAGGTTCGGAGTCCGGCGAGGAGTCCGGCACCTCGGAGTCACGAGCTACATAAGGGACAAGGTCAGTATTCGGCTCCATTGCCGTAGAGGTTGCAGCCCCCGAGGTGGTGTCTAACCACCCGTCCTCAATTTGCGCGGCCGGCTCCGAATTAAGGGTCGGAGCGGACTCGTGTGCAGCCTCCAGGGTATTGTCCGGCAGCAGAGCTAAATCATGCCCATCGTGACAGTGCGGCATGCTCGGCTGTGGCTCGAATCCATCAAAGATCAAGTCTCCGCGGATGTCAGCCGTGAAATTCAGACTTCCAAATCTGACCTGACGGCCAGGGGCGTAGCTTTCAATCTGCCCCAGATGGCCAAGCGAATTGGCCCGTAGTGCAAAGCCGCCGAATACGAAGATCTGTCCGGGGAGAAAAGTCTCACCCTGGACTGCGTCGTCGTTGTTGATGATCGGGGGAGCCATCGAGCCTATCGGTGACGACACAGAGGAACTCTCAATGAAAGCACCAATGTCGGTGTCAAAACCGGCGGATCTCAGGTAGGGGGTCCCGAACTGTGCGTCTAGGCGGATGGTAACAACAGGCAAGGGACACGATGTTTTTATCCAGGTTCGGGCCCTCTCGATGGAGGTAAAACCCTACTCCTGCTTGATTGATATTGATGATATGGGTAGTACAAGAGTGGATCTACCACGAGATCAAGGAGGCTAAACCCTAGAAGCTAGCCTATGGTATGATGGTTGTTGTGTCCTACGGACTAAAACCCTCCGGTTTATATAGACACCGGATAGGGCTAGGGTTACACAGAGTCGGTTACAATGGTAGGAGATCTACATATCCGTATCGCCAAGCTTGCCTTCCACGCCAAGGAAAGTCCCATCCGGACACGGGACGAAGTCTTCAATCTTGTATCTTCATAGTCTTGGAGTCCGGCCGATGATGATAGTTCGGCTATCCGGACACCCCCTAGTCCGGGACTCCCTCAGTGTGCATCCAACTCGCTTGCTCACGAAGACCTAGGGTAATTTGAGGAAGCCCATCATTGGAATATACAAGCCAAGTTTTATAATGAAAAATTCCCACTAGTGTATGGAAGTGACAACATAGGAGACTCTCTATCATGAAGATCGTGGTGCTACTTTGAAGTACAAGTGTGGTAAAAGGATACTAGCATTGCCCCTTCTCTCTTTTTCTCTTCTTTTTTGTTTTTTTGTTTTTTTTTGGGCCTTCTCCTTTTCTTGTCTCTTTTTTTATTTATTTTTCATCCGGTGTCTCATCCCGACTTGTGGGGGAATCATAGCCTCCATCTCCTTTCCTCACTGGGACAATGCTCTAATAATGAAGATCATCACACTTTTATTTACTTACAAGTCAAGAATTACAACTCGATAATTAGAACAAAATATGACTCTATATGAATGCCTTCGGCAGTGTACCGGGATGTGCAATGAATCAAGAGTGACATGTATGAAAGAATTATGAAAGGTGGCTTTTCCACAAAAACGATGTCATCTACATGCTCATGCAAAGCAATATGTCAATGATGAAGCGTGTCATAATAACTGGAACACTGGAAAGTTACATGGCGATATATCTCGGAATGTCTATGGAAATGCCATAATCAGTAGGTATGGCGACTGTTTTGAGGAAGGTATATGGTGGGTGTATGGTACCGGCGAAAGTTGCACGGTACTAGAGAGGCTAGCAATGGTGGAAAGATGAGAGTGTGTATAATCCATGGACTCAACATTAGTCATAAAGAACTCACATACTTATTGCAAAAATCTATTAGTCATCGAAACAAAGTACTACGTGCAAGCTCCTAGGGGAAGGGTTGGTAGGAGTTACCATCGCGCGATCCCGACCTCCACACAAAGGATGACAATCAATAAATAAATAATGCTCCGACTTCATCACATAACGGTTCACCATACGTGCATGCTACGGGAATCAGAAACTTTAACACAAGTATGTCTCAAATTCACAACTACTCCACTAGCATGACTCTAATATCACCATCTACATATCTCAAAACAATCATAAATAATCAAACTTCTCATAGTATTCAATGCACTTTATATGAAAGTTTTTGTTGTATCCCCCTTGGATGCCTATCATATTAGGACTAGTTTTATAACCAAAGCAAATTACCGTGCTGTTCTAAAAGACTATCAAATAATATTAGTGAAGCATGAGAGCAAATGGCAAACTACTCCAAAAGATATAAGTGAAGATCAATGAGTAGTCGAATAATTATGTAACTATCTGAAGACTCTCTAACATTTAAAAATTTCAGATCTTGGGATATTATTCAAACAGAAAGCAAGGAAAAATAAAACAAAATGACGCTCCAAGAAAAACACATAAAATGTGGTGAATAAAAATATAGCTCCAAGTAAAGTTAGCGATGAACGAAGACGAATGAGGGGATGCCATCCGGGGCATCCCCAAGCTTAGGTTCTTGGTTGTCCTTGAACATTACCTTGGGGTGCCTTGGGCATACCCAAGCTTAGGATCTTGCCACTCTTTATTCCATACTCCATCGAATCTTTACCCAAAACTTGAGAACTTCAAAACACAAAACTCGACAGAAAACTCGTAAGCTCCGTATAAGAAAATAAATCTCCACTTAGGTACTGTTGTGAACTCATTCTAAATTCATATTGGTGTTATATATGCTTTATTCCAACTTCTCCATGGTTCACACCCTCCGATACTACTCATAGATTCATCAAAATAAGCAAACAACACATAGAAAACCGAATCTGTCAAAAACAGAACAGTCTGCAGTAATCTGTAACCCTCGAATACTTATGTAACTACAAAAATTCATCCTAATTAGGAAAACCTGAGAAATTTGTGTACCAAACCAGATAAAAAAGAATCAGATCAAAATCACGTTTATGTGAATTATAAAAGCTAATTTACTGGGTGCAAAAGTTTCTGATTTTCAGCAGGATCAACACAACTATCACCGTAAGCTATCCCAAAGGCTTTACTTGGCACTTTATTGAAAAAAATCTATAAACCATGATTACTACAGTAGCATAATCATATGAACACACAAAAATAGTAAGGGTAAATATTGGGTTGTCTCCCAACAAGCGCTTTTCTTTAATGCCTTTCTAGCTAGGCATGATGATTTCAATGATGCTTACATGAAAGAAAAGAATTGAAACACAAAGAGAGCATCATGAAGAATATTACTAGCACATTTAAGTCTAACCCACTTCCTATGCCTAGGGATTTTGTGAGAAAACACCTTATGGGAACAAGAATCAACTAGCACAGGAAGGCAAAACAAGCACAACTTCAACATTTTCAACACATAGAGGGGAAACTTGATATTATTGCAATTCCTACAGGCATATGTTCCTCCCTCATAATAATTTTCAGTAGCATGATGAATGAATTTAACAATATAGCTATCACATAAAGCATTGGTTTCATGATCTACAAGCATAGAAATTTTACTACTCTCCACATAAGCAAATTTATTCTCATGAATAGTTGTGGGAGCAAACTAAACAAAATAACTATTATGTGAGGCATAATCCAATTGAAAATTAAAATCAAGCTGACAAGTTTCATGGTTATCATTATTCTTTATAGCATACATGCCATCACAATAATCATCATAGATAGCAACTTTGTTCTCATAATCAATTGGAACCTCTTCCAAAATTGTGGATTCATCACTAAATAAAGTCATGACCTCTACAAATCCACATTCATAAATATTATAAGATTGAACACCCTCCAAAATAGTGGGATTGTTACTTCCTAAAGTTGACACTCTTGCAAACCCACTTTCATCAATATAATCATCATAAATAGGAGGCATGCTTTCATCATAATATATTTTCTCATCAAAACTTGGGGGACTAAAGATATCATCTTCATCAAACATAGCATCCCAAGCTTGTGGCTTTGCATATCATTAGCATCATGGATATTAAAGGAATTCATACTAACAACATTGCAATCATGCTCATCATTCAAAGACTTTATGCCAAGCATTTTATTGCATTCTTGTTCTAACACTTTGGCACAATTATAGGAATCCTTATTTCATGATTGACATTAAAAAGATGAAGCATATGAGGCAACCTCAATTCCATTTTTTTGTAGTTTTCTCTTTATAAACTAAACTAGTGATAAAACAAGAAACTAAATGATTCGATTGCAAGATCTAAAGATATACCTTCAAGCACTAACCTCCTCGGCAACGGCGCCAGAAAAGAGCTTGATGTCTACTACACAACCTTCTTCTTGTAGACATTGTTGGGCCTCCAAGTGCAGAGGTTTGTAGGACGGTAGCAAATTTTTCTCAAGTGGATGACCTAAGGTTTATCAATCTGTGGGAGGTGTAGGATGAAGATGGTCTCTCTCAAACAACCTTGCAACCAAATAACAAAGAGTCTCTTGTGTCCCAAACACACCCAATACAATGGTAAATTGTATAGGTGCACTAGTTCGACGCAGAGATGGTGATACAAGTGCAATATGGATGGTAGATAAAGGTTTTTATAATATGAAAATATAAAAACAGCAAGGTAGTAAGTGGTAAAAGTGAGCGGAAACAGTATTACAATGCTAGGAAACAAGGCCTAGGGTTCATACTTTCACTAGTGCAAGTTCTCTCAACAATGATAACATAATTAGATCATATAACAATCCCTCAATGTGCAAGAAAGAGTCACTCCAAGGTCACTAATAGCGGAGAACAAACGAAGAGCTTATTGTAAGGTACGAAACCACCTCAAAGTTATTCTTTCCGATCAATCCATTGGGCTATTCCTGTAAGTGTCACAAACAGCTCTAGAGTTCGTAGTAAAATAACACCTTAATACACATATCAACCAAAAACCTAATATTACCTAGATACTCCAATGTCACCACAAGTATCCGCGGGCATGATTATACAATATGCATCACACAATCTCAAATTCACCTATCCAAACCAACACAAAGAACTTCAAAGAGTGCCCCAAAGTTTCTATCGGAGAGTCAAGACGACAACGTGTGCCAACCCCTATGCATAAGTTCAGAAGGTCACTGAACCTGCAAGTTGATCACCAAAACATACATCAAGTAGATCACATGAATATCCCATTGTCACCACAGATAAGCACATGCAAGACATACATCAAGTGTTCTCAAATCCTTAAAGACTCAATCCAATAAGATAACTTCAAAGGGAAAACTCAATCCATCACAAGAAGGTAGAGGGGGAGAAACATCATAAGATCCAACTATAATAACAAAGCTCCGGTACATCAAGATCGTGACGAATCAAGAACACGAGAGAGAGAGAGAGAGAGAGATCAAACACATAGCTACTAGTACATACCCTCGGCCTTGAGGGTGAAATGCTCCCTCCTCGTCATGGAGAGCGTCGGGATGATGAAGATGGCCATCGGTGATGATTCCCCCCTCCGGCAGGGTGCTGGAACAGGGTCTAAATTGGGTTTTGGTGGTCACAGAGGCTTGCGGCAGCGGAACTCCCAATCTAGGTTTCTTGTCGGGTGTTTCTGTATTTATAGGAATTTTTGGCGTTGGTTTCACGTCAGGGGAGTCTCCATGTCAGCCACGAAGTAGGGGCACGCTACCAGGGGGTAGGGCATGCCCCCCACCCTCGTGGATGACTTGGGACTCTTCTGGCCCAACTCTTTTGCTTTAGGGGCTTCTTATGGTCCATAAAAAATCTCCGTAAATTGGCAAGTCAATTGGACTCTGTTTGGTCTTCATTTCTGTAAAACTCAAAAACAAGGAAAAACAGAAACTGGCAGTGGGCTCTAGGTTAATAGGTTAGACCCAAAAATCATATAAAATAGCATATAAATGAATATAAAACATCCAAGTTGGATAATATAATAGCATGGAACAATCAAAAATTATAGATACATTGGAGACGTATCATGGGGCCTTTACGCTTCACTTCCTTGGCCTTGGCCTCCTTATCCTTGGGCTCAACGTCGGGCTTGCTGATGAGGGAGAGGTGGCCCTCTTCCACCCTCGCGCACTTGTCAGCTAGGTTGAACAGCTCCAGTGTTGTGCACATGTCATCATTGATGGAGAGCTTCCCGCTCATCCGGACATCTGTGACACCATCGGTGAACGCCGAGATGATGGCTTTGTCTGAGGCCTTCAGGATCATGAGGCGAACCTGGGTGAAACATTGAATGTACTTGCGGAGGGTCTTGCCAGGGGGCTGGTTCACCCGTCGCAGGTCGTTGATGGTGAGGGCACGGTCGCGGGTGCCTTGGAAGTTGGCAATGAACCGCTTGCAGAGCTCGTCCCATGAGTAGATCGATCCCTCAGGAAGGTTCATCAGCCAGGAGCACGCGCCATCCTTGAGAGCCATGGGGAGCCAGCTTGCCATAACCTTGTCATCGCCATTCCCTGCCTCGATGCTCAGCGCATAGAGCTGGAGGAACTCCATAGGGTTGGGGATGCCGTCGTAGCACGGGGGCACCTCCGGCTTGAACTTGACTGGCCAGACCACCCGGCGCAGCTCATGGGTGAACGCACGGTAGCCCGCAGCGCTCACGGGTTCACCTCGTGCGGGGGCAGCATGATCCTGGCGCCCATGTGCCGCGACTTCTTTGACGGCCTGGTCTTAGTGCTAGCGCAGTGGCGTGGGAGGTGTGCGCGCGTCGTGCATTGGGTGTTGTACAATCTGGCATCTGGCCTCGTCAAGAGTCGGCACCGGTGCTCCACGCGATGGGCCGCACGACCGTGCATCATGTCGGGGATCGGTGTTGTTGCCACGCGAGGGAGGAGGCGGAGGCATGCCATGCGCCACGTCGCCCGCTCATGGTGGAGCACGAAGCGAGTGGGAGGGCTCCGGGGCCTCACCCGCAGCATTTACGAGCACGGTGATGCGGCCAAGCTAGGCATCGTAGCCTTTGTTGGTGGGGCCGTTGCGCAGCAGTTTGCGCGCCATGAGCAGCACAGCCTGCGCGTTCGCCGGCCCGCGGCGAGCTGGAAGGATTAAGCCGTGGTCGAGGTGAGCGAAGGCGTGGTGGTGCGGCCATCGTGCTGCATGGAGGGCGGCAGCAAAGAATCCTGCTGCTCGTGAGCGGCAGGATCGGTGGTAGCATTGGTCGTGGCCGAAGGGGAGTGGCGGCGGGCGCTATAGCCCACCGGCTTCGTCTAGGTGAAACGAGCAGTGTGGCGGTCGGCACGAGCATGTCGAGCATTGGCCATGGGGACAGTGAGACAGGAGTGAGGCGAAGCGAGGAAACTTCAGCACACCGCTACCTGGCGCGCCAAATGTTGCAATCCGGGCTCTGGGGACCCAAAGTATGGTTCGAACTCTGGAGCGTGCGCGAAGAACTCCGCTAAGCTATGGATCACTGCCTACCTCCTCACGGCTTTGTTCCGGTGTTCTCGAGCCAGAGGGATGAAGGAAGGAACACGATGATTTGCCCAGGTTTGGGCCACCTTGCGGTGTAAGACCCTACTCCTGCTTTGTGGTGGATTTCATCACGAGGAGGATGAGTATCAACTGGTACAAGGGGGAGCCAATGAACTCGACATCCGTGCCCTCTCTAAGGTGGTGGCCTAGCTACACTTACACTGACCTGGTCCTCTTCCCACAAAGTCCTAGGTGGGAAGGGAGTCCACAATGGTCAATTTTGAAGGGGGCAGTAGTACACCTTATCCTGGCAAAAGGTGGTCTTCGCCTACAAAGCTTCTAGGCATGAAGCGTAGGTGGGCTCGACGATGACCTCCGTCCTGGCGAGCATGTTGTTCTGGTCTCATTGCACGAAAGAGGCAACTCTTGGGGCGGCCTTGGGAACCCGTGCGCTGGCCTTGTCCCTTTAGCACCAAAGAGGAAATCGTCCTGGTCTGTGCCCGATGGCACCAGTCTTGGTGATTCTCATTGTGATTCTCGTCACCCACATGCGTCGCGTGGCGGGGTAGCGAGCCTACAGATGTCCGCCCCACTAGGGGCCTCGGGAGGGCGCCCCTCATGGAGCCCTCGGGGCACCTAACAACACCTGCTGATGCGCACCTCGTGAGGCGGTGGCTCTCATGAGGGTCCTGCTCGTGAAGTCTTGACACCGGGCCGCGCCAAGCCCTTTTATGTTGCCATGCGATGGGCCGCATGCAGATGGGCCTGGGTACCCCTAGTCCTAGAGCCGCGACAAAGTCCATACTTTGTTTTCATACATGGATCCTATCTTGGACTTCATGGCCTCAAGCCATTTGTCAAAATCCAGGCTCATCATTGCTTCTTCATAGTTTGTAGGTTCGCTGTTGTCTGACAACATGACTTCTAGGACGGGATTACCGTACCACTCTGTTGCAAAACGTGTTATGGTCGACCTACAAAGTTCAATAGTAACTTGATCCAAAGTTTCATTATCATCATCATTTACTTCCTCTCCGGTTGGTGTAGGCATCACAGGAACTACTTTTGTGATGTGCTACTCTCCAGTTCGAGAGAAGGTACAATTGCCTCATCAAGTTCTACTTTCCTCCCACTCACTTATTTTAAGAGAAAACTCCTTCTCTAGAAAGGACCCATATTTAGCAACAAAGATCTTGCTCTAGGATGTGTGATAGAAGGTATACCTGTCGGATGTTGGGTTCCGGCAGACCCTTAAGGTTCGAACTCTGGGGTGCGCACGAAGATCTTCCCCCTACCGATCCACGTCCGATCGCCTTGCGAGAATATAAGCTAAACGATGAACAACACGAGGGACACACGATTTATACTGGTTTGGTCCACCTTTGTGGTGTAATACCCTACTCCAGTGTGTGGTCTGGTGGATTGCCTCAGGGGCTGATGATGAACAGTACAAAGGATGAACAGCCTCGCGAGAGGTGTTCTTGAGCTGGTGTGATCAACTGCTTGGATGAGTCCGATCGCCTATCGATCTAATGAGTACTCGATGAGATCGGATCAGATGCCCCCTACTTGTGGTGGCTAGTCCTATATATAGAGGCCCTGGTCCTCTTCCCAAATATTGAGCGGGAAGGGCGCCAACAACAGCCATTTCGAAGGGGAACGTCTATTACAAGTTATCCTGACTAAAGTTGGTCTTCGGCTGCCAAATGCACTCGCGATGATGCTGTCTTGGGCTCCACGGTGACATCCATCCTTCCACTCTACCGGTCTTGGTCTCATTGCACTGAAATGGCAACCTTTGCCTTATGCTTCGGTACTCCATGCCTGTGCTTGCCGCCTTTGCACCAAAGAGGAAACAAGGACACTGCGCAGGCCGGCGCCCGCCTGGTCTCGATCATCATGGCTTGCATCACGAGCACCTCGTGAGGTACCCTGCCTTGATCTCTATGCCTCCTCGCGAGCCTGCCTGGCGAGGCCGTTCCTGAGGAAGCCTTGCATCATCCGCCCCGCGAGGCTTGTCCCCTCGCGAGGGTCTTGAGTCTTGCGCTGATGAACACGGGCCGTACTGGCCCACCACTCGAGCGACGCCGCAGGCCACAGGCAGGCAAGTCTGGGGACCTCCGTTCCCAGAATGCCAACAGTAGCCCCCGGGCCCAAGGTGCACTCGGACTTGGCTTAGCGGAGAAGCGAAGGGGTAAGAGCGGAGCACCGCGGGCCCCATCAGCCTGCGGCCTCGAGCACCGCTTGGCGGTTGATTGGACGTGGGCGCCTCCGCTTCCCCATGCTGCCTCGGCAACTGCTCGACTTGACAAGTCCCTGCATGCAGAAATGGGTCATGATTACCTATGATCATGGAGGCCGATGGTTGGCCTCCTCCGGACTATAAGTACGGACAGGCGAGAGCCCCCGCAGTCCATCTCTTTCTGCTTCACTCCTTCTTCTTCTTCCTCGTCCTTGCTCCGCATTACGCCAATGGCACCGATCTGCCGATTTTCAATGGAAAAGAAGGGGAAGGCCCCCCGAGAGGGTCCCAACCCGCTTCCACCGAAGAAGCGGCCGGTCCCCGGCCACCGCGACATGGTCGCATGGCAGGAGACATCGAGGCCCTGGTACGAGCGGCCACCACCTGGGTTTCCGCTGCCCTTGTACGCCCGGGCCGAGTGCCCTGGAGAAGAAGACGCCGATGAGTCACCGCGGTGCGCATCATTACCCCTGGAGTCCATGCCGAGGGCTCTTCTCGCGAGCTTGTGCTTCATGCCGCTATGCCTCCACGCTCTTGGATTCGCCTTCCTCCCTCCTTCGCCTTTGAGATGCCGCCGAGTGGGTCTCTGGAGCTCTGGCTGCAGCATGCTGACTGCAGCGCCCTTACGACCGGAGCAAAGGTCACGGTCGTCGCTCCGGGCAAGGTCTACATGACCCGTGGCTGGGGCGAGATCGCCCGGGTCTGCTGGACAGGGGGTACCCTTGTAATTCATCTTGAATAAGATGGCGCCTCCTTGATGTTCTTCAAGGTCTTCGACGCGGAAGGACGCCGACTGGAGTGCTGCCCCAAGGAAGTCGGCTGGGGCATCATAGTGGCGAGGACCAGTCCTGCCAACCGCTTCCCCAGCAGCTCCTCTGGTAGCAGCGGAGAAGCCGGAGGGTCCGGCGACTCTCCGGAGCTTCACGTGACTCTGGAGACGAGCGATGATAGCTACGTGCCCCCGAGCTTGCGTCGCGCTCAGAGCAGGGCAGCTTCATCTGGCCGCCGATGCCACTGATCTGGATGGGGTTGGTGCCGGCGCCTGACGGCCCACTGTTGATGATGGCGTCTCTTGCGGAGGCGCGCGTAGTTAGCATTCCTTAGGATTGTAACCTTTTGTTCCCTACGAGGAATCAAAGAAAACATCTCGTGGGGATATGTAAGGCGTCTGCCATGTCTTTTGTGAATATTATCCTTATTATGAATCGATGTGAGATGCTTGTCGTGTCTCAGCTCGGCTCCCCTTTCTATCCTCGCGAGGGCTTGGTGCTCTATGCTGACAGGTCCCGGTCCCCAGGCAGGCTTCAGCGTCGCTGGTCTTCCAGGTCGCGATATCATGGTCAAGGCCAGGAGGTGAGCGGCCCAAGGTCCAGTAAGAGCCCCTGAGTCGTGATGCTCAGGAGGTCCCCTTTAGCGCTCAAGCAGCCTCTGCTGGGCGAGAAAGGAAGGCAACATTGCTGCGACAGAGCCGCACTAGGCGAGGGTTTAGCGCTGCGTTGATTTAGCTTTTGCAGGGGCGTGACTTATCTCGTGAGCTTGGTATCCGGAGAGGTGCCTGGCCCGCGCGCCGGCAGCTGGGGTGTCGCTGGTTGGGTACTCGTGAGCTTGTCCCCCTTCCCTACACTTTCCTTCATGCTCTACGTCCTCAGGTCCTGGCCCTTGAGCAAGCTTAGCCGTTGCTGGTATGACAGGTCGTGATGCCGTGGGTCAAGGACAGGGGGTGAGGGCTGAAGAGCTAGTAAGAGCCCCTGAGTCACGATGCTCAGGCGCCACCCTTTTAACGTGCGAGCGGATCGCATGGGAGAGAGAGAGAGAGAGAAAGAGAGCTCACAATGCCCCATATGCTATTCCTTAGGTGGATCCTATACACCAACACGAGGAAAACAAGGACTGCCATTACGGTTGCCAGCCAACCATTGGTTGCTCCGAGGGAGTGATTGAGGCACTGAGGGCCTGGTGAGGAAGCGCTTTGCAGGGCTGCCGCGGCCAGAGCTCGACCACTCAGATATGTCGACGTTGCAGGGACGGACCCATGTGCAAGCGTCGTGCCAGAGCGAGCGGCTCCAAAGGTAGGTGCCAATCGAGCAGGAGATTATCTCAAGCAGGTTAAGCATGAAGAAGCAAATCAACTTAGATAGATGCAGAGAAAGGAACATGCCACTAGTTCAGGCCCGAGCGGCTTGGGGATGATGCAGCCCGAGGGGCGCCCCCAACAAGGTAAGCTGAAGACATAAGCAAAATGGATACATGCCGCGGGGACAGACCCACGCGACCTGGGAATGATGCAGCCCTGAGGGTGCTCCCAGCTGAAACGAAACTTGAGAGAAGTCACCTGATACCATTGTAGAGCTTGTTTGGGAGTAGCTGATGGTGCGTTGTGAAGAAGCCAATCCTCACGAGCCCTCGGGGCTCCAAGCCTCGGGAGGCTCGGGAGGTCCGGGCGGCTCGGCGAGGTCCATCTCCATTTCCTCCAGGAGCGCGCGATGCCTAGCCACCTGAGCTTCCAGAATGCTCCTCATCAGGCGCTGGTGGCCAGCAGCCGCGTTCGACAGGCCGAAGGGCATGCGAACGTAGCTGTGCGGTGGACCCTCGCAACGTCCTACGCGCGAAGGCCAGAAGCACTCCTGAGACACGACTCGATTGAGCCTTGGGTAGTCGATGTAGACGCGCAGTCCGCCATCCTCGCCTGGATGGGGAGCTACACTGGGCAGGCGGCGGTTGCCGCGCATGACTCTCAATTCCTGTAATTCCTGAGCCACCTTGGTGATGAACTCCTGAGGGTTGGTCCCTCCTTGCCTTACGCCTTCCTGAGGGAAACGTGCCGCGAAGCACGCCTCCAAGTGGTTCCTGAGCGCCTACCTCGAGATCTTGGCAAAGTCAGTGGCTCCCCAAGAGAGAGCCCCCGAGCCTTGCCCGAGGAGGGAGCCGGGCGCGCCTCCCTATGCGACGGAAGGTGGCACCCCTTGGACAGGCGCATGTTCGGATGTGGCACCTCCGGAGGTGCCTGCCTCCTGAGGCCTTGAGTCGGGTGACGTTTTCTTCTTCTTGGGAGATGCTTCAGGAAGGTTTCCACTCTTGCTGTCTGGGTCCTCGATTGACGCGGCTTGGAAGGCACGCTCGAGGGAGCACACCGCATCCTTCTCTTCGCAGGGGACCGTAATGACTCCGCCACTTCCTGGCATCTTGAGGACGTTGTAGCCATGGTGAGTCACCACCATGAACTTGGCCAGAGCGGGGTACCCGAGGATGGCATTGTATGGCAGGAGAATGTGGGCGACGTCGAAGTCAATGAGCTCGGTACGGTAGTTCTTGCAATGTCCAAAGGTGACAGGGAGACGGACCTGCCCTATTGGGACAGTGGAACCATCAGTGACTCCTGAGAAGGGCTTGGTTGGTTGAAGCTGATCGTATGGCACTTGAAGATTGCTGAACGTCTCGACGGACAGGACGTTGAGCCCCGCTCCACCGTCGATGAGGGTCCTGGTAACTTGCACATTGCTGATGACTGGGGAGCAAAGCATCAGGAGGACACCGGCCGTTGCCGCACACTTGAGTTGATCCGCTGAGCTGAACGTGATGGCGCACGCAGACCACCTGAGGGGGCGCGTGGCCTCAAGCTTGGGGAGGACTGCATTCACTTCGCGAGAAACTCCTTCAAGATGCATTGAGAGGCTGGGACCTGGGCACCGCCCAATATGCAAGCGATCGCATGCGGCTCCTGGAAGGCCCCAGCCCCCTCATCCTGATGACGGTCGTCATTCCTTCTTGGTGGTGGTGGCAGAGGAGGAAGTCCTGCGTTGCCTTGCGGGCGATCCTCACGAGGTTGATCCCTGCAAACCCCCTTGCGAGGCTGGTCCTGCCAGTGGTCCTCACGAGGCTGGTCACGCCACCGTTGGCGAGGGACACGGTCGTCCCATCGTCCACAACCTCTTATTCTGCCTCGGCCGTAGCCCTGATCGTTGCGCTCGGGGCATCGACCGACGCGGCCTTCTAACACGGCCCTGAGCTCTTGGCATTCGTTGGTGTTGTGGGTGTGGAGATCGTGGTATACACAATACCGGCAGCCCTTGGATGACTCCGACTGGTCCCTGCCGCGCTTCATGTCTGGCTCCGCCGCAAGCATAGCTGCTCCCTTGTGCTTCACATCCTTGGCCTTGGATTTCTTCTCTTCTGGGTCTGCTGCTGGGAGCTCGAGAAAGGAGAGGCGTCCCTCCTCAGCCCTGGCTCACTTGGTCACCAGGTTGAACAACTCCAATGACGTGCATAGATCTTCGTGGATTGCCAGCTCCTCCTTCATCTTGATGTTGCGGACGCCATCAGAGAATGCCAAGATGATGGCCTCCTCGATTACCCTGGGAATCCTGAGGCGGGCACTCTTGAAGCGCTGGATGTACTTCTACAAGGTCTCTCCGGGTGGCTGCTTGATGCGATGCAGGTCACCCATAGCCGGTGGTCGGTCGCGAGTGCCCTGAAAGTTGGCGATGAAGCGAGTGTGCATCTTGTCCCAAGAGGAGATCGTGCCAGGGGGCAGGTTCAGGAGCCAGGAGCGGGCGTCGTCCTTGAGTGCCATGGGAAACCAATTCGCCATGACCTTTTCGTCCCTGTTGGCGGCTTCGATGCCCAGCTCGTAGAGCTGTAGGAACTCTGCGGGGTCGGCAGTGCCGTCGTAGCGAGGAGGCAAATCAGGCTTGAACTTGCCTGTCCTGGCGACACTGCGTAGCTCGGCGGTGAAGGCGCGGCAGCCTGCGGTGGCCACCAGAGCTCTCTGCTGATGCGGGGCTTGCTCCTGGGGATTCCCGCGTGCTGCTGCCTGGAGTAGCGCGGGGTCTTGACATGCTGGCGCAGGGATGCGTTCATGGCGCACCGGTGCCGGGAACACGCGTGCACCTTCCTGGGGAGAAGGGATTTCTTGGCAGCTCCTTTCTTGTCGCGCGGGTGCCGGACGCGGTGGATCTCGTACTGGGGCCGCGCGCCTTGGAGACAGGGCGCCTTCTTGGGGAGGAGGTGGCGGAGGCGCCTTCTGATCTGCGCCACCTGCGCAGGAAGGAGGGTGAGGCAGCGAGAGGGACGGCGCAGGGGAGCCCCCTGCGACGCTGACGAACTCGGTGATGCGAGCGAGCCACTCCTTGTAGAGGTCGTCGACGGGTCGGTAGTGTAGGAGCTCCCGCACCAGGAGCAACACAGCATGCGCGTCCGCAGGGGCGCGACGGGCCTGGGACGACGAACCAGCTGGAGTCAGTGACAGGATGGCGGTGCGGCCTTCCCGCCCAACCGAAGGATGCAGCGACGAGGCCTGCTGCTCGTTCCCCGCCGGGCCGGTGGCGGCGTTGGCGGCAGGCGACGGGGAATGACAGGGACACCCGCCGACGGGAGCCGTCTGGGCGAGGCGGGCGACGAGATTAGTCCGACGCTCGGCGCGAGCCCAGCGAGCGTCAGCCATGGACACGACGGAAGATCAAACGCGGAACAGCAGAAGAAAGATTCCGGCACACCCCTACCTGGCGCGCCAAATGTCAGATGTTGGGTTCCGGCAGACCCTTAAGGTTCGAACTCTGGGGTGTGCATGAAGAACTTCCCCCTACCGATCCACATCCAATCGCCTCGCGAGAATCTAAGCTAAATGATGAACAACACGAGGGACACAAGATTTATACTGGTTCGGGCCACCTTTGTGGTGTAATACCCTACTCCAGTGTGTGGTGTGGTGGATTGCCTCAGGGGCTGATGATGAACAGTACAAAGGATGAACAGCCTCGCGAGAGGTGTTCTTGAGCTGGTGCGATGAACTGCTTGGATGAGTTCGATCGCCTATCAATCTAATGAGTACTCGATGAGATCGGATCAGATGCCCCCTACTTGTGGTGGCTAGTCCTATATATAGAGGCCCTGGTCCTCTTCCCAAATATTGAGCGGGAAGGGCGCCAACAACGGCCATTTTGAAGGGGAACATCTAGTACAAGTTATCCTGACTAAAGTTGGTCTTCGGCTGCCAAAGGCACTAGCGATGACGCCGTCTTGGGCTCCACGGTGACCTCCATCCTGCCGCTCTGCCGGTCTTGGTCTTGTTGCACTGAAATGGCAACCTTTGACTGATGCCTCGGTACTCCACGCCTGTGCTTGCCCCCTTTGGACCAAAGAGGAAGCAAGGACAGTACGCAGGTCGGCGCCCACCTGGTACCCGCCTGGTCTCGATCGTCATGGCTTGCGTCACGGTCACCTCGCGAGGTACGCTGCCTTGATCTCTCCGCCTCCTCGCGAGCCTGCCTGGCGAGGCCGTTCCTGAGGAAGCCTTGCGTCGTCCGCCCCGCGAGGCTTGGCCCCTCACGAGGGTCTTGTGTCCTGCGCTGATGAAGATGGGCCGTACTGGGCCACCACTCGAGCCGCATCGCAGGCCGCAGGCAGGCAAGTCTGGGGACCCCCGTTCCCAGAACGCCGACAATACCCATTGGTCTCTTTAGGGTATCCTATGAAGACACACTTCTCCGCTTTGGGTCCAATCTTATCAGGCCGAAGCCTCTTAACATAAGCGTCGCATCCCCAAACTTTAAGAAACGACAGTTTAGGTTTCTTGCCAAACCATAATTCATACGGTGTCGTCTTAACGGACTTAGACGGTTCCCTATTTAAAGTGAATGCAACTATCTCTAATGCATAACCCCAAAATGATAGTGGTAAATCGATAAGAGACATCATATAACGCACCATATCTAATAAAGTATGATTACGATATTCGGACACACCATTACGATGTGGTGTTCCAGGTGGCGTGAGTTGTGAAATAATCCGTATTGTCTTAAATGAGTGCTGAGGGAGTCCTGGATTAGTGGGTGTCCGGATAGCCGAACTATCACCTTTGGCCGGACTCCTGGACTATGAAGATACAAGATTGAAGACTTCGTCCCGTGTCCGGATGGGACTTTCCTTGGCGTGGAAGGCAAGCTTGGCGATACGGATATGTAGATCTCCTACCATTGTAATCGACTCTATGTAACCCTAACCCTCTTCGGTGCCTATATAAACCGGAGGGTTTTAGTCCATAGGACAGAACAACAATCATACCATAGGCTAGCTTCTAGGGTTTAGCCTCTCTGATCTCGTGGTATATCTACTCTTGTACTACCCATATCTTCAATATTAATCAAGCAGGAGTAGGGTTTTACCTCCATCGAGAAGGCCCGAACCTGGGTAAAAACATCGTGTCCCTTGTCTCCTGTTACCATCTACCTAGACGCACAGTTTGGGACCGCCTACCCGAGATCCGCAGGTTTTGACACCGACATTGGTTCTTTCATTGAGAGTTCCTCTGTGTCGTCATCTTTAGGCCCGATGGCTCCTCCGATCATCAATAACGACGCGGTCCAGGGTGAGACTTTTCTCCCCGGACAGATCTTCGTATTCGGCGGCTTTACACTACGGGCCAATTTGCTTGGCCATCTGGAGTAGATTGAAAGCTATGCCCCTGGCCATCAGGTCAGATTTGGAAGTTTGAACTATACGGCTGAAGTCCGCGGAGACTTGATCTTCGACGGGTTCGAGCCGTAGCCAAGCACGCCGCAATGTCACGATGGGCATGATCTAGCTCTGCCGCCGGACAGTGCCCTGGAGGCCACACATGAGTCCGCTCCGACCCTTAGCTCGGAGCCGACTGCACCGATCGAGGATGGGTGGCTGGACACCGCGTTGCGGGCTGCTATCTCTACGGCGATTGAGCCGAACACCAACCCTGTCCTTTGCGAAGCTCGTGACTCCAAGGCGCCGGAATCCTCTCCGGACTCCGAACCTTCCGCGCCCCTGCCAATCGCCGATTGGGCGCCGATCATGGAGTTCACCACCGCAGACATCTTTCGGCACTTGCCCTTTGGCGACATCCTGAATTCACTAAAGTCTCTCTCTTTATCAGGAGAGCCCTGGCCTGACTATGGTTAGGAAGGTTGGGATGCGGACGACAAAGAAATTCAAAGCCCACACACCACCCACTTCGTAGCCACTATCGATGATTTAACCGACATGCTCGACTTCGACTCCGAAGACATCGACGGTATGGACGACGATGCAGGAGACGACCAAGAACCAGCGCCTACAGGGCACTGGAAGGCCACCTCGTCATACGACATTTACATGGTGGACATCCCAAAAGATGGGAATGGCGATGGAACAACGGAGGATGACCCCTCCAAGAAATAGCCTAAGCGCCAGCGTCAGCGGCGCCGCTCTAAATCCTGCCACAGCAAAAATGGTGATTCTGGCACGGGAGACAATAACACCCCGGACAGTGCCGAAGACAACCCCTCTAGCAGGATTCAGTGCAGGAGGATGGAGAAGCCAGCCCTCATGAGAGAGCGGCAGGCAGAGAGGTAGAGGACGATAATTACATGCCTCCCTCCGAAGACGAGGCAAGCCTCGACGACGACGAATTTGCTGTGCGTGAGGATCTCGTCGAACAAGAGCGTTTCAAACACAGGCTTATGGCCACGGCAAGCAGCCTCAAGAAAAATCAATAGGAGCTTAGAGCTGACCAAGATTTGCTAGCCGACAGATGGACTGAAGTCCTGGCGGCCGAAGAGTACAAACTCGAACGCCCCTCCAAGAGCTACACAAAACGCAGGTTGTTACCCCGATTAGAGGAGGAAGCACCTAAACCTACATCACCAGTGAATAATGCGGCCGACCGGCCACCTCGTGGCCGCGACAGAGAGGCCTCTCGGCCCTCCACTCAAGCCGCACCCCGACGCCGCTCAAAAAATGCCAAGGCGCGGGAAAATGCGCCAGACCTGCGGGATATATTGGAGGACAAGGCAAGGCAAACAAGATCGATATATGGATCGCGTGGGCGCCCCATGATACGTGATGATAACCGTCACGCCGGATATGGCAATTCCGGCCGGGCCGAACACAGTAGACAAAGCTCATTTGAGATGCGTCGTGTTATAGCCCAGTACAGAGGCGCCGCACACCCACTATGCTTCACAGACGAAGTGATGGATCATCAAATCCCTAAGGGTTTCAAACCCGTAAACATTGAATCATACGATGGCACAACAGATCCTACGGTCTGGCTCGAGGACTATCTCCTTCATATCCACATGGCCCGCGGTGATGATCTACACGCCATCAAATACCTCCCACTCAAGCTTAAAGGACCAGCTCGGCATTGGCTTAACAACTTGCCAGCGGAGTCAATTGGTTGTTGGGAAGACCTGGAAGCCGCATTCCTCGACAACTTCCAGGGCACCTATGTGCGACCACTAGACGCCGATGACCTAAGCCACATAATTCAGCAGCCAGAGGAATCAGCCAGACAATTCTGGACACGGTTCCTAACCAAGAAAAATCAAATCGTCGACTGTCCGGATGCACAGGCCCTTGCAGCCTTCAAACATAACAGCCGCGACGAGTGGCTTGCCCGGCACCTAGGACAGGAAAAGCCGAAATCCATGGCAGCCCTCACAACACTCATGACCCGCTTTTGCACGGGAGAGGACAGCTGGCTACCTCATAGTAACAACATGACCAAGAGCCCTGGTAATTCGGATACCAAGGACAGCAACGGCAGGTTGCGTCGCAACAAGCACAAGCGCCGCATTAATGGCGATAATGCTGAAGATACGGCAGTCAATGCCGGATTCAGAGTCTCAAAACCCGATCAGTGGAAAAAGCCATTCAAAAGAAATACTCTGATCCCGTCCAATTTGGACCGAATACTCGATCGCTCATGCCAGATACACGACACCCCCGAAAAACCAGCCAACCACACCAACAGGGATTGTTGGGTGTTCAAGCAGGCAGGCAAGTTAAATGCCAAAAACAAAGACAAGGGGATGCATAGCGACGACGAGGAGGAGCCCCGGCTGCCGAACAATAGAGGACAGAAGGGCTTCCACCTACAATTGCGGACAGTGAACATGATATACGCAACCCACATGCCCCAAAGGCAGCGGAAGCGTGCACTAAGGGACGTATATGCGATGGAGCCAGTCGCCCCAAAGTTCAATCCGTGGTCCTCCTGCCCGATCACTTTTGATTGAAGGGACCACCCCACTAGCATCCGCCATGGCGGATTCGCCGCATTGGTTCTAGACCCAATCGTTGACGGATTTCACCTCACTAGAGTCCTAATGGACGGCGGCAGCAGCCTGAACCTGCTTTACCAGGATACAGTGTGCAAAATGGGCATAGACCCCTCAAGAATTAAACCCACAAAGACGGCCTTTAAAGGCATCAGACCAGGTGTAGAGGCCAACTGTACAGGCTCAGTTACACATGAAGTGGTCTTCGGATCCCCGGATAACTTCCAAAGCGAGGAGTTAATCTTCGACATAGTCTCGTTCCACAACGGCAATCACGCACTTCTCGGACGAACCACATTTGCAAAGTTCAATGTGGTGCCGCACTACGCATACCTCAAGCTCAAGATGCCAGGCCCTCGAGGAGTCATTACGGTCAACGGAAACACCGAATGCTCTGTTCGAACGAAGGAGCATACAGCGGCCCTCGCGACGGAAGTACAAAGCAGCCTCTCAAGGCAACTCTCGAGTCCGGCTATCAAACGTCTGGACACCGTCAAGCGCACCCGGAGTAACCTACAACAAGACCGCTTGGCACGTTCCAAGCACGCGTAGCAATGCGGCCCCAACCCCAGCCCTCGCGAAATTGTGAAACCAGTACTACGCATACATAATTACGCTCTGGAAATACCATGGGCATAGGGGGAGGGGCACGACCACGGCAGGCCCAAAATGCGGCTCAACCACACCAGGGGCTCCCGATTGTGTCATTCTTCTTTTTTCTCTTACTTTCAGGACTCTTTTCTCAAGAAGCCCTGTACGGCAGTAGAATGCCGAACACACGATGCAACAGCCAGGGAAGCAGAAAGCTACATCGAGCGTCCAGGTGGTCTCTATAACGAGCAGTATACTTGTTTTACATAACATCCCGCAGCTCGCTCCTGGAGGGAGACATGTCAAATAGTCCCGTCCCTTGCTTATCGCACTATTTGTATCGTTCTGCTTTTACCGCAGCCTTTTTGAATAAACAATACATAGCTTCCGCCTATTATTGCATTCCTTTTTATCTATATATGTTCACTTATGACATGTTGCATCCGTACGCTTCGGTACGGCCAAATACACCAGGGGCTTAAGTACCCCAAAATATGGTGTGATAAGTCCAAACACTTTCACAAGTGCGGCACCCCGAACTTATAGCATTATATGCATCGGCTCCGAATCATGTCTTGGGTCAATAGTTGGGTTTGCCCGGCTCCCATGTTTTGGTACCTTACGTTCCGTTATATCGGCTAAGGTAGCGCTGGGAGAACCACTGCGATTGTGCCCCGGTTGAGCTGGGTTAAGAACCTCAGTGGAGAAAGCTAAAACTGACCGTCATGATAGGGCGAGAGCCGGTCGCTGTTCGAGAGGTTTTCGAGTCCCTAAAGACTTATGCCGCTTAGAGCGAGGAGTCGGCTTTGTCCGGCCCAGGCATGGATAGCGCCCCGAACTCGGTCTTCCGAATACTAGGGGCTTCGCCAAAATTTAAAATTATAGAATTCTATGGCTAAGTGAGAGTGTTCAAGCATTATAGTCCGGTTGCCTTGTTCGTTGCGTTGAGCGCCTCCCTCGAAGGACCCAAGAATGGGAAAAAGAGCGCTCAAGTTTATCCCGAACACCCCAGCACTCGTGGCATGGGGGCAGAAGCCGACGACTCGCCATCTCTCAAATTTCATAAACGGCCGCACAGAAGGTAATATTTTAAATTCACAAGAGTCGCTTAGCGCATATGAACAAGTTTTCAAGCGTACAGGATAACAAATGCGAGTTTACTCAAAAATTACATCTTTGGAGCATTCACCCGCTATAAGGCGGGCACCCTTCAGGACGCCCTCATAATACATCTCGGGCTTGCGATACTCCCTGCCCGGCGGTGGAGCGTCCGCTCACAAGCTTCTCAGCGTCCATCTTGCCCCAGTGCACTTTAGCACGGGCAAGGGCCCTACGGGCACCTTCGATACAGACGGAGCACTTGACGACTTCAATCCATGGACAGGCATCCACCAGCCGCCTCACCAGCCCGAAGTTGCTCCTAGGCATGGCTTACTTAGGCCACAGCCGAACTATGAGGCCCTTCATGGCCTGTTCAGCCACCTTATGGAGCTCGACCAGCTGCTTCAGCTAGTCGCTCAAGGGCACCGGGTGTCCGGCCTCAGCATACTAAGACTAGAACACCTTCTCCATCGAGCTCCCCTCGTCGGCCCAGTAGAATGCGGCAGCGTTGGACACACTGCGGGGCAGATCTGCGAATGCTCCTAGAGAGCTCCGGATTCGGGTAAGTACAAAGTAATTCACTTTCACATGCTTGCTTTGCATGAAGAATGCCTTACCCGCCTCTATCTTCTTCATCGCCTCAATTTCCTGGAGGGATTTTTGGGCTTCGGCCTTAGTGGCTTTGGCGCTCTCAAGGGCCGAGGCGAGCTCGGACTCTCGAGTCTTCGAGTCACGCTCCAACCTCTCGTGTTTTTCCACGTGAGCCTGGAGCTCTTGCCGCACCTCCGCCACCCGCGCCTCCTGCTTCTCTCGCTCGGTGCACTCCATGGCCACATTGCTTTTGGCCTGGGACACCGCTTCCTTCAAGGTCGCCACCTCATTCGTGGCCCCTGCAATACTCATGTTATTCCTCTCATATTTTGCAACCACATCTTTTATATACTTCCATAAGGTATTACTTACCTTCCTTGTCCTCGGGCTGCTTTTTGGCAAGGCCGAGCTCTTTCTCGGACCGCTCGAGGCTCTGCTTCAATGCATTTACCTCTGCAGTCAGTGCGGCAGAGGTTAGCAGCGCAGCCTGCATTCCCCATATTGACATACTTATGTTAGACTCCTGCGTACATCTTTTTAGATTCTCAGTTTGGCTTTTCTTTCCGAACACCAAACTGAGCATCAGGGGCTACTGTATATGCGGTAATATTTTTACATATCTTAAATACATACCTCAAAGCCTGTTAGAAGGCTGGCACAGGCTTCAGTCAGCCCGCTCTTGGCGGACTGAAATTTCTGGATCACCACACTCATAACAGTGCGGTGCTCCTCGTCGATGGAGGCGCCGTTAAGCGCCTCCAGCAAATTATCCGGTGCCTCTGGCTGGACGGAGGTCACCGGCGTCGTAGTCTCACCCTTCTCATGAAGGGGCCACCTGCCGGACTCCGAGACCACTGAAGGTTCCGGTACGGAATCCGGCCCAGGGCCGGACTTAGAGCCCTTTGGGGTTTTATCCCCCTTGCGCCTGGAGTCCGGGAGGTTGCCTTGTGGCGCTTCTTGGACCACGTCCTCCTGGCTGGGCCCCTGTTGGGACCCTACCTCGGCGTCATCTGCAGCGCGAGGAGAGGAGGCAGCCGGGAGTGAGGTGCTATTCACGTCCGACGAATCCAGGGAGCCGCTCGTTGGAGCATTGAGCTCGTCCTTGGGCGGGCTGCAGGGTTATATTCGGCGTTAGGAGATACTGTGCGACAAATGAAACGCCATGAGTTATTCTGGTATCCAGACACTTATGATTTCGCCAGGGGCTTAGACCTCGGTGTTCATTCCTCTTCGCCGTCATCGGCGTTGGTGGAGTCATTCGGAGGAAGGGTCCTTCCCATCTTGGACCCTCCGTCCTCCCCAGTTGGGGGGGGGGGGCTTCCTTTTCTTCTCTCCCCCCGCTGGGGAGAGGCCTCTTTTTCCTCCTCCTCGTCTTTGCGGGAGGAGTCCGCCTCGGAGTCATCGGACGATGAGTCCGACAACACCTGGCACCGGGAACTCCTTCGAGTTCCCGTGGCCTTCTTCTTGGCCTTCTTCTCCGGCACCACGTGAGGTGCCGGAACCAGCAGCCCCGTTAATCGGGCGTCCGCTGGGTCTTCTGGCAAGGGAGCCGGACAGTTAACCTGCCCGGACGTCTTTTGCCAGGCCTGTCAAAGGTAAGGGAGTTTAGATCCCGCATAGAGTCAAACTATGAAAAACAAGTGTCCTGTAAAGGGTAAAATAGCTTACCTCGCTGGCTTGACGCTGCGAGCTGAATCCGCGATCTTCGGTAGCGGATGCGGGAGCCTCGGCGCCCTTGAACAGCACCTTCCAGGCATCTTCGTACGTAGTGTCGAAGAGCCTGCTCAAGGTTTGGTGCTGTGCCGGATCAAACTCCCACAAGTTGAAGGCCCGTTGTTGGCACGGGAGGATCCGGCGGATGAGCATGACCTGGACTACGTTGACAAGCTTGAGCTTCTTGTTCACCAGGTTTTGGACGCAGGATTGGAGTCCGGTCAGCTCTTCCGAATTACCCCACGTCAGGCCCGTCTCCTTCCAGGAGGTGAGCCGTGTAGGGAAGCCAGATCGGAATTTGGGGGCCACCACCCATTTAGGGTCATGTGGCTCGGTGATGTAGAACCACCCCGATTGCGACCCCTTTATGGTCTCCACGAAGGAGCCCTCGAGCCATAGGACGTTGGCCATCTTGCCCACCATGGCACCTCCGCACTCCACTTGGTGGCCGCCCACTACCTTCGGCTTGACATTGAAGGTCTTCAGCCATAAGCCGAAGTGGGGCTGGATGCAGAGGAAGGCCTCGCACACGACGATGAACGCCGAGATGTTGAGGATGAAATTCGGGGCCAGATCATTGAAATCCAGGCCGTAGTAGAACATGAGCCCCCGGACAAATGGGTGAAGTGGAATACCTAGTCCGCGGAGGAAGTGGGGGAGGAACACCACCCTCTCATTGGGCCTGGGGGTGGGGATAAGCTGCCCCTTGTCGGGGAGCCGATGCGCGATGTCGCTGGACAAGTATCCGGCCTTCCGCAGCTTTTTGATGTGCCCCTCCGTGACGGAGGAGACCATCCACTTGCATCCCCCTCCGGACATGGCTGGGGAAGGTTGAGGCGAGATATGCGGACTTGGGCGCTGGAGCTCGAGTGCGCAGAAATGGATGAGCAAAGGAGGAAGAAGGCGTAGGTAAAAAGGTGGATCCTTATCCCCTTATATGGACGGACGAAGCTATGCGTCCCCACCAGCCTGGTAAAACTCGCTTATCTCCCAAGTGCCATAATCAATGGCGCGGTTGGGTTACCCACGCCCGTATTGATGAGAATCCCGAAATAAGGGGACACAATCTTTGCTTTGACAAGACGTGCCAAGGAAACCGCCTCGCTAAACGCGCTGAGGTGTGACAGTAAAAATGATTCGAATAAAGGCCTAGCTGTGGTGTGATGTCGCGCCGCGGAATACGTCAGCAGATTGAATTTGTGTAAATATTATTCTCTCTACGGTGGTACGTGGAACTTATTTTTCAGAGTCGGACACTATCCTTGTGTTCAAAATCTTCTATGAAGTATTCGGAGGAGGAACCCGCCTTGCAATGCCGAAGACAATATGCGTGCCGGACTCGTCGTCATTGAAGCCTGGTTAGGGGGCTACTGAGGGAGTCCTGGATTAGGGGGTGTCCGGATAGCCGAACTATCACCTTTGGCCGGACTCCTGGACTATGAAGATACAAGATTGAAGACTTCGTCCCGTGTCTGGATGGGACTTTCCTTGGCGTGGAAGGCAATCTTGGAGATACGGATATGTAGATCTCCTACCATTGTGACCGACTCTGTGTAACCCTAACCCTCTTCGGTGCCTATATAAACCGGAGGGTTTTAGTCCGTAGGACAGAACAACAATCATACCATAGGCTAGCTTCTAGGGTTTAGCCTCTCTGATCTCGTGGTAGATCTACTCTTGTACTACCCATATCATCAATATTAATCAAGCAGGAGTAGGGTTTTACCTCCATCGAGAGGGCCCGAACCTGGGTAAAAACATCGTGTCCCTTGTCTCCTGTTACCATCCGCCTAGACGCACAGTTCGGGACCCCCTATCCGAGATCCGCCGGTTTTGACACCGACAAGTGTCAAACTCATAACTCAAATATTCACCTCCATGATCGGATCGTAGAAACTTTATTTTCTTGTTACGATGATTCTCCCTTTCACTCTGAAATTCCTTTAACTTTTCAAAATTTTCAGACTTGTGTTTCATTAAGTAAATATACCCATATCTACTCAAACCATCAATGAAGATAAGATAATAATGATATCCACCGCGTGTTTCGATACTCATCGCACAACATACATCAGTATGTATTATTTCCAATAAGTCACTAGCCCGCTTCATTGTTTCGGAAAATGGGGTTTTAGTGATCTTGCCCATAAGGCATGGTTCACATATCTCAAGTGATTCACAATCAAGAGATTCCAAAAGTCCATCAGCATGGAGTTTCTTCATGCGCTTTACACCAATATGACCTAAGCGGTTGTGCCACAAATATGTGGTACAATCATCATTAACATTGCATCTATTGGCATCAATATTATGAATATGTGTATCACAACGATCGAGATTCAACAAGAATAAACCATTCACAAAGGGTGCATGACCATAAAAGATATTATCCATATAAATAGAACAACCATTATTCTCTGACTTAAATGAATAACCATCTTGCAATAAACAATATCCAGATATAATGTATTATGCGTAATGCAAGCACCAAATAACCATTATTTAGGTTTAATACTAATCCCGAAGGTATTACAAGCATGTCGATGGTGATCATATCAACCTTGGAGACACTTCCAACACTCATCGTCACCTTGCCCTCAGCTAGTCTCCATTACTCTGCAGCTCCTGCTTCGACTTACTAATATTAGCAACTAAATCAGTATCAAATACCCAGATGCTACTACGACCACTAGTGAGGTACACATCAATAACATGTATATCAAATAAACCTACGTTGACATTTCCATCCTGCTTATCTGCCAAGTACTTGGGGCAGTTCCACTTCCAGTGGCCTTTCCCCTTGCAATAGAAGCACTCGGTCTCGGGTTTAGGTCCAGCCTTGGGTTTCTTCATGGGAGCAGCAATTGCCTTGCCATTCTTCTTGAAGTTCCCTTTCTTTCCCTTGCCCTTCTTGAAACTGGTGGTCCTATTGACCATCAACACTTGATGCTCCTTCTTGATTTATACCTCCGCGGCCTTAAGCATCACGAATAGCTTGGGATCGTTTGCTCCATCCCTTGCATATTATAGTTCATCACAAAACCCTTATGGCTTGGTGGCAGTGACTGGAAAACTTTGTCCACCGCTGTCTTATCTGGAAGATTAACTCCCACTCGATTCAAGAGATTATAGCAACTAGACACTCTGAGTACATGCTCACCAACTGAGTTGTTCTCTTCCATCTTGCAGGCAAAGAACTTGTCAGAGGTCTTATACCTCTCAACGCGGGCATGAGCCTTAAATACCAATTTCAGCTCTTGGAATATCTCATATGCTCATTGACATTCAAAACGTCTTTGGGGACATGATTCCTAAGCCGTAAAGCATGGCGCACTGAACTATCAAGTAGTCATCAGAACGTGCCTACCAGACGTTCACAACATCCACAGACGATGCTAGAGGTGTTTGCACACCGAGCAGTGCATCAAGGACATAAGCCTTGTGTGCAGCAGTGAGGACAATCCTTGGATTACGTATCTAGTCTGCATAAATGCTTACAATATCGTTCAACTTAGTCTTTCTCTAGGAACGTTTCAATACAGGGAGCTACATCGTGAGCTATTGATCCACAACAAAATTTGCAAAGACAATTTAGACTATGCTCATGATAATTAGTTCAGTTAATCAAATTACTAACGAACTCGCACTTAAACCAGCATCCCCCAAGTTGTCTAAGTGTTTACATGATCCATATCAACCAACCCATGTCCGATCATCACGTAAGATGGGGTGGTCATTGAGGGAGTCCTGGACTAAGGGGTCCTCGGGCGTCCGGGCTATGTGATATGGGCCGGACTAATGGGCCATGAAGATATTAGATAGAAGAACATTCCCCGTGTCCGGATGGGACTCTCCACTGTGTGGATGGCAAGCTTGGCGTTCAGATCATGTACCTTCCTTTCTCTGTAACCAACTCTGTACAACCCTAGATCCCTCCGGTATCTATAAAAACTGAAGGGCTTAGTCCGTAGAGGGGAACACAATCATACAGGCTAGACATCTAGGGTTTAGCCATTATGATCTCGAGGTAGATCAACTCTTGTAACCCCTATACTCATCAAAGTCAATCAAGCAGGAAGTAGGGTATTACCTCCGTTAAGAGGGCCCCAACCTCGGTAAACATCATGTCCCCTGCCTCCTTGTTACCTTCGATCCTTAGACGCACAGTTCGGGACCCCCCCTACTCGAGATCTGCCGGTTTTGACACCGACATTGGTGCTTTCATTGAGAGTTCCACTGTGTCGTCACCAGAAGGCTCGATGGCTCCATCAACTATCCACGACAACACCGCCCTGAGGGAGACTTTTCTCCCCGGCCAAATCTTCGTATTCGGCGGCTTCACACTGCATGCAAATTTGATTGGCCCTCTGGAGTAGATCGATATCTATGCCCCTGGTCATCAGATCAGTTTTGGAAACCTAAACTATGTCACTGATATCCAAGGAGACTCGATCTTCCAAGGGTTCACGGCCCCAATCGTAGCTCCGGCCTTAGATCCAGAAATCCTTGCCGAGTCCGAAGAAGGGAGTTTAAAGCCCGCCGGACTCTCTGGAGCCATAGAGCTCAACACCAGAGATACGGAGGGAATCATTTCACCGGCCGGTCCAGAGTCACTCCAGGCTCCCTCTATCCTCATCGAGCCGGACTAGCATCCGTACACCAGCTCCGAACTCTCAAGGTCTGTACTATAAGAGCTTGACCGGGGAACTCCTGTCCCGTCCCGCTCCACAGACTCTCGCTTCCCTGTCCAAACCTAGCCCTTGAACGAGGCCCTGGACGTAATGCGGTCCCTCGCCATTACAGAAGGATCGCTGCTGAACTACGCCCATTGAGGGAGTCCTGGATTAGGGGGTATCCGGACAGTCGGACTATATACTTTGGCCGGACTGTTGGATTGCGAAGATACAAGACTCAAGACTTTGTCTCGTGTCCGGATGGGACTCTCCTTTGCATGGAAGACAAGCTTGGCGATCCGGATATTATATTTCCTTCTTTGTAACCGACTCCATGTCAACCCTAGCCCTCTCCGGTGTCTATATAAACCGGAGGGTTTAGTCCTTAGAGGGACAATCATAATCATCATAGGCTAGCTTCTAGGGTTTAGCCTCTATGATCTCGTGGTAGATCAACTCTTCTAATACCCATATCATCAATATCAATCAAGCAGGAAGTAGGGTTTTACCTCCATCGAGAGGGCCCGAACCTGGGTAAAAACATCGTGTCCCTTGCCTCCTGTTACCATTAGCCTTAGACGCACAGATCGGGACCCCCTACCCGAGATCCGCCAATTTTGACACCGACATTGGTGCTTTCATTGAGAGTTCCTCTGTGTCATCGCTGCAAGGCTTGATGGCTCCTTCAATCGTCAACAACAACACGGCCCGAGGGGAGATTTTCCTCCCCGAACAGATCTTCGTGTTCGGCAGCTTCGCACTGCGGGCCAATTCACTTGGCCATCTGGAGCAGATCGACAGCTACGCCCCTGGCCACCAGGTTAGGTTTGGAAACCTAAACTACACGGCCGATATCCGCGGAGACTTGATCTTCAACGGGTTCGGGCCTGCGCCAGGAGCGCCGGACAGTCACGATAAGCACGGCTTAGACCTGCTGTCGGACAATGCTCGGGATATTGCCCCTGCAAGAGCCCCGGACCTAAATCCAGAGCAGATTGCGTCGCCCGAGGACGGGTGGATGGACCCCGCCCCGGAGGCCACACACTAATCGGCGGGAGAGCCGAACACAGGCTTCACCCCCAAGGAGGCCTGTGACACCGGACCCTTGAACTCATATCCGGGTGTAGGTTCCAGTCCGCGCACTCCCGAGCCCGCCGAATCTGGTGGGGCTCCGGTAATGGAGTTCACCGTTGCGGATATCTTTCAGTACTCGCCCTTCAGCAACATACTGAACTCGTTAAAATCTCTCATTTGTCAGGAGACTCTTTGGTGAACTATGTCCGGCTCGAGTGGGAAGCAGGCGACGAAGGAATTCATTGCCCACCCACCACCCATTTCATTGCCACGACCGATGATTTAACCGACGTGCTTGACTTCTACTCTGAAGACATCGACGATATGGACGACGATGTAGGAGAAGAATAGGAACCACCGCCCATGGGGCAGTGGATAGCCACCTCCTCATATGATATATATATATATATGGTGGACACTCCGAAGGAAACCAATGGCGATGAGGCAATGGAGGATAGCCCCTCAGGGAAGAAAGCTAAGCATGGGCGTCGTCAACACCTCTGCAATCCCTGCCACAATAATACCGGTGCGGGAGACGAAAACAATACATATGGTGTTGAAGATGAATACAATCCTGATCAGCCCGCCTTCAAGCAGGCCGGACTGGTAACAGACGGATATTTGGAGAGGGACAACTACATGCCCCCCTCCGAAGACGAGGTGAGCCTCGGCGATGATGAATTCGGCGTGCCTGAGGATCCCGCGGAAAAAGTTCGCTTTAAGCGACGGCTTATGGCCACTGCGAGGAGCCTACAAAAGAAGCAACAGCAGCTCAAAGCTGGACAAGATTTGCTCACTGACAGATGGACCAAGGTCCTGGCCACCGAGGAACACGGACTCGACCGCCCCGACAAAGGGCACACATGACACAATTCTCTACCTCAACCTAATAAGGAGAACCTAAGGCACATACCCCCAACGCCAATATACCACCACGGTCCAGGACAATACGCAGGAAACACGAGGCGGCATCCTCAAGCCTCGGTGCAATCGTCATAAACGTCAAGTCAAGCAAGTTGGTGCCATATTCAGCGGCCCCCTGTCCGGTCGGCGGAAAAAGAACAGCTCAAGCCCATCCGGCCCAAGCAGCATACTCGATCAACCATGTGAAATTCATGGTACCCCCAGAAGGACGGCCAAGCATACCAACAAAGAATGTCGGATCCTCAAAACAAAATGGCCGGTCGTGCGCCGGAAGCAATGAAGGGAGGTCTCAAACAACGAACGACCGATCAAACATGGGGAGGTCAAAGGAAGATCCCCCCACAATACAAAAATGCGGCCGATCGCCTCTAATCACATCGACCGTCCGGACAAACATCAGGCATAGCAATTTTATTGCACTCACTATCTACCCAATAGTTTGGGGGCTCCACCTTACACGAGCCCCCACGGGCATAAAATTATCAATAACATCTCCTCAAAGATGCCAGGTGCAAAGGCCGAGTTTTAACTGACCCACCATACTAATGGTTATCTTCGGATCACCAAACAAATACAACGTCGAAGAATAAGTCTTCGGCATTGTCCCCTTATACGGTAATTACCACATACTATCGGGACGAACCACGTTGGCTAGATTCAACGTGGTACAACATCAGGCCAGTCCCGCGTGCATAGTCACAATTATGGGCAAGGTCGAACCCCACCCTTAGAGTGGAGATCATACCGCTGCTGGAATAGCGAGCCGTGCCTATTTATCAAATTTGGATTCGGCAGCGAACTACCCGGACACCAATTGAGGAGTCCGAGCTACTCTATGGCATGATAGCCTGGATCAGCCAGGCTCTAATCAGGCACCCGCGGTTCAACCACAATAGTACATGCAGCTCCCTTTAAGCATTTGTCTTTACAGACTAACTCTGGCGCAGAACAGGACTGGCTACGCGGAATCAGCTCGGACGCACAAGGCAGGAACACATAAGGCAGTCCGGATACACCTCAGATCCACACACAGCCTCCTCCAGTCCGGCCACGACAGGTTCCGCCAAAAACACTTCTTTTCATAAGCATAAACCACACTCATATGCATAGACATGTCACTCTACTACAATGCGTAGATTGAAATAACACTTACCGGTCGTCGTTTCTCATTGACGCCTTTTTGTCACAAATGGCACCTACGCCTTGTGTTATGCCCCATTATGCCAGGTGCTTCATAGTACGGGAACAAAGTCCGACCACCTTTTTGGTTGCTCGGCACCCCGAACTTATAGCACTATATGCATCAGCTCCGAATCATGTCTTGGGTCATTAGTTGGGTTTGCCCGGCTCCCATGTTTTGGTACCTTACATTCCGCTCCATCGGCTAAGGTAGAGCTAGGAGAACTACTGTGATTGTGTCCCGGTTCTTCTGGACGAGCACCTCAGTAGAGAAAGCCGAAAACTGACTGTCATGATACAGCGAGAGCTGGTCAGCTTTTCGAGAGGTTGTAAAATCTTTAAAGATTTATTCCGCATAATGCCATTACAAATGGAAAGTGCGACGGATTGTTCTTCCCATCACGCGCTGATACAGCCCCTAGTGCGGTCTTCCGAACACCAGGGGCTACGCCCACCATACTCGAAATCCTATGGCTAAGTGAGAGTGATAAAGCCCTATAGTCTGATTGCCTGGTTCGTGGTGAGTAACACCTCCTTAAAAGGACCCAACGATGGGATAAAGAGTGTTCAGGTATGTCCCGAACACCCCCGTATTTTTTTCGTGGGGGCAAAAGCCGACGACTGGCCAACTCTCGGGATATATACACACTAAACAGTCGCACAGGAAGAACAAATGTTCAAATAAACAGGCAATAAATAATAAAAGTGCCATTATCCCGCATTACAAAGAATGGCACGACTGCCTTCAGGGAAATATAGTGTCTTTGGTACACTGATCCGCCACAAGGCGGGCTCCTTTCAGGACACCCTCATAGTATAACTCGGGCTTGCGATGCTCCTTACCCTCCGGCGGTCCCTCAGTTATCAGCTTCTCAGCATCAAGCTTCCCCCAATGCACCTTCGCACGGGCAAACGCCATGCGTGCACCCTCTATGCAGATCGATCGCTTAATGACATCAAGCCAAGGGCAAGCGCCAACAATCTGCTTCACGAGTTAGAAGTAACTGCTTGGAATTGGCTCCGCGGGCCACAGCCGGACAACCAAGTCCTTCATGGCTAGCTCGGCCGCCTGGTGTAGTTCGACCAGCTGCTTCAGCTGATCGATAAAGGGCGCCGGATAATTTGGCGCCAAATACTGCGACCAGAAATCCTTCTCCACGGACTTCTTCTCCTCGATTCGGTAGAATTGGGCAGCATCTGATATGCTGCGAGGCAGATCCGCATACGCCCCTGGAGAAACAAGAATTCAGCTTATCGCTTAGAGTTCCTCCCATTACTACGTAAAAAAGGCCCGGGGTACAAAAGGCCTTACCAGCCGCAACCTTCCGGGCCCCCTGAATGTCCTCCAGAGCTCCTTGTGCTTCTTCCCGAGCATCCGCCCCGGCTTGGAGAGCTTGGGCGAGTTCGGATTCTTTCCCTGCTAGACTCTGCTCCAAGGCCTCGCTTTCTTCACGGCCTACTGGAGCTCTTGCTCAGCTTCAATGACCCTAGCCTCGTGCTTCTCACGAAGAGCCTGTTTGGCGGCAACCTTATTGTCGGCTTCGGCCACAGCCTTCTTCAGTGCCTCAATTTTGGCACTCGCCCCTAGAGCATACAATACAAATATTTTCGTCAGGCACAACTTCTAATTCGTGCTCAACTTAGCACAAGGTTTTGACATACCTTGCTTGTCCTCCAACTGCTTCTTCACGCGGCCAATTTCCTCTTCAGCCCGTTCCAGACGCTGCTTTAGTCCGGACACCTCCGCACTATGAGCGATGGTTGTCTCTACAGACGCTTGTTTTCAAACAAAGGGATACACGTCATTAACTAAGTCTCCTTCACAACCGAAAAATTTGATCCCCTATCCGGCTTTATTTCGCCGGACAGTGCATCAGGGGCTACTACTCATATTATGACAATCTCCCAAAGGTTTCTTAAAAACATACCTCAAAGCCCTTTATAAGACTAAGGCAGGATTCATTCAGTCTGCTCTCAGCAGACTGAATCTTTTCAATCGCCGCACCCAAGAGGGCATGGTGTTCATCGACGATAGACGTGCTTCTTAGCGCTGTCGACAGACCGCCCAGCAGCTCTGCTTGGACAGAGGTCGCTGGTGGAGTAGGCAAGCCTCCCCCCGTCAAAGGTGGCTGCTCTCCTGATCCTGGAGCTTTAAAGGTCTCGAGGACCGTGTCCAGCTACGGTCCGAACCTAAGATCGCCCCCGCCATCGACACGCATGGGAGCCGCTGCTCCCGTGTATCCGGCCCCAGGGATATGCCCCCCTGGTCCAGGTCCCGCTGAGACGACACCTCGGTGTCGCGCCTAGGCTTCGGGGAAGGGGCCTCTAGAGGCGTCTCGCTCGCCAGGGCATCTGAGCTCACCGAATCCTCTGATGAGGATTGTTCGGTGTGGGACCTCGCCAGGCTGTTCAAAATATGGCGACAGTTAAAACTACTACATCCTAATGACCTCGGGCACGTAGGTGTGTGCGGGTTTCATGTACTTACGACTTTACCAGGCGCCGGGCCCTGGGATCCCACTCCGGGATGCTATCAACAGCCGTGGTGGACGCCTCGGGGAGGGAACCTTTCCCCCTCTTGGGCAATTCGGCCTCCAGGGATGAGGAGGCCGTCCTACTCTTCCGTCCCCCGGCGGAGGACTCGTCTTCTTCCTCCTCCTCTTCATCTTTGGAGGAAGGATGGTCGCTGGAATCCTCAGATTTTGCGTCCAAAGCATCATGACGACGAAGGCTACTCCGGGTCTTCTTGACCTTCTTGGAGGCCTCTTTCTTCGGCGCCTCGTACGGTGCTGGGACCAGCATCTTCGTCAGAAGAGGTCCGGTCGGTTCCTCCGGCAGTGGGGCTGGATAGTGTATCAGCTCCACCTTTTTCATCCATTCCTGGGGTTATTGAACAAAGCATGATAAGTGCGCCTCCCTCGGGATATGTTGGCTAAAATATGGATGGACAGAACACAACAATGACTTACCAGACTTGCAGAGCGGGATAGTTGGTACCCGCGGTCCTCGGCGGAGCTCGGCCACGGTTTGCCGGACTTGAAGAGCACCTTCCAGATGTCCTTGTACGAGGAGCCATAGAGCTCCCGTAGGGTCCGGTGTTTGGCCGGGCCGTATTCCCACAAATTGCAAGCTCGACGCTGGCAAGGGAGAACCAGGCGAACTAACATCACCTGGACTATGTTGACGAGTTTGACGTCCTTGTCGACCACGCTCTGGACGCGCGTTTGGAGCACTGACAGCTCGTCGGATGAGGACCAGTTCAGGCCCTTCTCGGGCCAGGAAGTGAGCCGCAGTAGGGCTTCGGATCTGAATTCGGGAGCAGCGGCCCACTTTTTACCACGCGGTTCGGTGATATAGAGCCACTGCCGCTGCCACTCCTTGATGGAATCATTGAAGGTGCCCGTCAGCCATACGACCTTGGGCATCTTGCTCACCATGGCGCCGCCCCATTCGGCGTGCTCGCCATTCACCACCTTGGGCTTCACGTTGAATATTTTCAGCCATAAGCCAAAGTGGGGCGAAATATGGAGAAAAGCCTCACAAATGACGATGAACGTCGAAATGTTAAGGAAAGAATTGGGGGACAGATCATGAAAATCAATCCCGTAATAATACATGACGCCGTGAATGAATGGGTGAAGGGGAAACCCAAGCCCGTAGACGAAATGAGGAAGAAACACGACCCTCTCGTGGGGCTCCGGAGTGGGGACGATCTATCCCGTCGGTGGAAGACGGTGGCCGATTTTCTTGGCCAAGTACCCGGCCTCTCAGAGCTTTTTGATATCCCTCTCTTGGACGGTAGAGGCCATCCATTTGCCTCCTGCTCCAGACCCGGACATTTTCGGAGGACCTCTCTTCGGTGGAGAAGAAGAATGCTTGGGCGCTAGGGCTCGAGCAGAGGGGAATAGACTAGCGGAGGGAAAGGCGTGGGTAAAAAGGAAGAGACCTTATCTCTTTATAGAGGCGGTAAAAGCTTTTGCGCCTCCCCACCTGCCTGGTGGAACCCGCTCGTTCTCCACTCACCGCAATTAGTGGTGCGTTTGGGCTACCCATGCCCGTATTGATGAGAATCCCGCGATAAGGGGACACGATCTCTGCTTCGGCAGGACGTGCAGAGGAAACTGCCTCGCGATATGCCCCAAGGCTGGTTGTGGGAAAACAGCTTGAATAATGACTCGGCCGTAGTGTCATGTCACTTTGTCTAAAGTTGTCAGCAGATTACACTTGTGAAATATCATTCTCTCTATGGTAGTATGTGAAGATCATCTTGCAGATCCGGACACGATCTAAGTGTTCGGTAGTGACTATGGAGTATTCGGAGATGGAACCCGCCTTGCAATGCTGAAGACAGAACTGCGCGCCGGACTCATCATCATTGAAGCCTGGTTCAGGGGCTATTGAGGGAGTCCTGGATTAGGGGGTATCCCGACAGCCGAACTATATAAGTTGGCCGGACTATTGGACTGCGAAGATACAAGACTCAAGACTTCGTCCCGTGTCCGGATGGGACTCTCCTTTGCGTGGAAGACAAGCTTGGCGATCCGGATATTATATTTCCTTCTTTGTAACCGACTCCATGTAAACCCTAGCCCTCTCCGGTGTCTATATAAACCGGAGGGTTTAGTTCTTAGAGGGACAATCATAATCATCATAGGCTAGCTTCTAGGGTTTAGCCTCTACGATCTCGTGGTAGATCAACTCTTGTAATACCCATATCATCAATATCAATCAAGCAGGAAGTAGGGCTTTACCTCCATCGAGAGGGCACGAACATGGGTAAAACATTGTGTCCCTTGCCTCCTGTTACCATTAGCCTTAGACGCACAGATCGGGACACCGTACCCGAGATCTCCCGGTTTTGACACCGATACCCATCCAACACTAGGGGCTGAGAGCGGGGGATTTTACGTCCCACCCCCACCCACTTCATAGCCACTGTCAAGGACTTAACTGACATGCTTGATTACGCTTCCGAAGACATCGACGGCATGGATGACGATGCCGGATAAGAGCAAAGCGAGAACCCGTTGTTTACCGGATGCTGGACGACCACTTCTTCGTACGATGTATACATGGCAGACACACCCAAAGAGAATGACGCCGACAACGGGAAGAGTCTAGAGGACGAACCGGCTGAAGCACCTACGAAGCGTCGACGTCAGCGGCGCCGATCAAAATCACGCCACGAAAAAGACAAAAATACCAGCACCGGAGACAATAATACCCCGGATAATGCCGAAGACCAATAAGCCCCTGTCGAGCCAACATCCGAATAGAATGACTGGGAAGAAGGGCAAGTCAACCCCGATGATCCTATTGGGGACGAGGGCTCGGAAGATAGTAACTACCTACCAACCTCCGAAGAGGTTGAGAGCCTGGGCGACGAAGACTTCATCATACCAGAGGACCCCCTCGAACAAGAGCGCTTTAAGCACTGGATAATAACCACAACAAGAAGCCTGAAAAAGAAACGGCAGCAACTTCAAGCTGATTAGGATTTACTTAATGACAGATGAACTAATGTCCTAGCAGCCAAGGAATATGGCCTCGAGCGCCCAACTAAGAGCTACCCAAAGAGCCGGTTGCTCTCCCAATTCGACGATGAGGTCCCAGAGCCTATACCGACAGAGCGTAACGTGACTGACGGACCTGGCCGACCACCTCATGGTCGGGACAGAGCGGCAACCCAAGCTGAACACCAACCTACGCCACCTCGCCCTAGAGGCGGAGAAATAGAGGCCGCAGGACAGACGCACGACCTGTGACAGGACCTGGACAATAGAGACGGTCGTCCCAGATTAATTTATGGATCACGAGGGCGTGCACCAGCGCGAGAAGACGACCATCAGGCCTAGCACAGTAAACACAACCTCACACGGGCCGAAAACCACATACAGACTCCATCCAAACTGCGTCGTGACGTTGCCCGATACAGAGGAGCCGCACACCCTCTATGCTTCATTGATGAGGTAATGGAGCACCAGTTCCCAGATGGGTTTAAACCCATGAACATTGAATCGTACAATGGCACCACAGATCCCGCAGTATGGATTGAATCAAGTACCTCCGCCTAAAATTCAAGGGACCAGCACGGCATTGGCTGAATAGGCTCCCAAAAAACTCAATCGGAAGTTGGGAAGACTTGGAGGACGCCTTTAGAGACAACTTCCAAGGTACCTATGTTCGGCCCCCAGATGTCGATGACCTTAGTCACATACCAGCAACCCGGCGAATTAGCCCGGAAGCTCTGGACCAGGTTCTTAATTAAAAAGAACTAGATTGTGGATTGTCCGGATGCCGAAGCCCTCGCGATCTTCAAACATAGCATCCGAGATAAGTGGCTCGCCCGACATCTCGGCTAAGAGAAACCGAAGTCCATGGCAGCCCTTACCACACTTATGACCCGCTTTTGCGCATCAGAAGATAGTTGGCTCACTCGTAGAAGGAATAGCACTAGTGACCAAGGCACCTCTGAAGCTAGGGACGGCAGTGGCAAACCACGACGCGATAAGAACAAGCGTCGAAACAATATAGCAGACACGGCGGTGAATGCCGGATTCAGTGGCTCAAAATCCGGTCAGCAAAAGAAGCCATTCAAAGGAGACAAAGATGGTCCATCTAGTTTGGACAGAATACTTGATCGGCCATGCTAGATTCGTGGTATCCCTGATAAACCTGCCAATCACACCCGCAGAAACTGTTGGGTGTTTAAACAGGTCGGCAAGCTCAACGCCAAACACAAGGGGAAAAGGCCGCCCAGCGAGGACGATGATGAAGAGCCTCGCCCACCGAACATAGGGGGGCAGAAGCAATTTCCCCCTGAGGTCAAAACGGTGAATATGATATATGGCACACACATCCCCAAACGGGAGCGAAAGCACGCATTAAGGGACGTCTACGCCGTAGAGCCGGTCGCCCCAAAATTCAACCCATGGTGGGCTTGCCCGATCACCTTCGATCGAAAGGACCACCCGACCAGTATCCGTCATGGAGGATCGGCAGCTTTGGTCCTTGATCCAATCATTGATGGATTCCATCTCACGCGTGTCCTCATGGACGGCAGCAACAACCTTAACCTGCTCTATCAGGACGCCGTCCACAAAATGGGTATCGATCCGTCAAGAATCAAGCCCACGAAAACTACCTTTAAAGGAGTAATACCTGGCGTAGAGGCCCGCTGCTCGGGCTCAATAACGTTGGAAGTTGTCTTGGGCTCTCCCGACAACTTCCGCAGTGAAGACTTGATCTTCGATGTCGTACCCTTCCGATGTGGCTATCATGCACTGCTCGGACGGAACACTTTTGCTCAATTCAATGTGGTGCCGCACTATGCTTATTAAAAGCTCAAGATGCCCGTTCCATGCGGTGTCATAACAGTCAATGGAAACACGGAACGCTCCCTCCGCACAGAGGAGCACACTTTAGCTCTCGCATCCGAGGTACAGAGCGGCCCACTTAAGTCGCACACCTCGTCGGTCATCAAGGCGCTGGACTTTGTTAAAAGAGTCCGGTCAGTCCCGCAAGCTAGTGACTCAGTACATCTAGAGTTAGACTAGCAGTTCCGCCTCCGTCGATCACCGCGTACACCCGCGGAATTCGAACCGCTCATGCATCACTATGCACTCAAAATACCTTGGGCATCGGCGGAGGCACAATACGGTAAGGTCTAAAGTACAGCTCGACCCTATATGATCTTCCACCTTTTTTCGCTTACTTTTTTACCACAGGTGCATTTGAGCCCATGTATCCTATGGACTTACAAGGACTCACGCCGAGCCCGGTTCCGTACGGCAAACAATCGACCGTTTCCTTCAAGGAACCCCTCTCTACAGGACGAAAGCGACGCAGACGTGCGACAGGACATCCAAAGGGCTCTTCGGACCAAACCTTATTTAAAAGGACCTGTACTAAGCTTTTCTCCTTATTATTAGACCCCCGGCATGTAAAATGATTTTGGTGCTTATGGTACCCTCTGTAAGATCATGTCTTGACGTATCAATCAGATTCTAGTAGTGACAATTTTTTGGTATCAACTTTATTTATAAAACTGTAGTCCATCTCTCTAGTTGTCACACATACCTCGACACCCATTCCCAGGGGCTCTGTATGGCCACTTATGAGCCATTAAATGAAAGTCCGAACAGCTTTGTAGCACACTTCGGCGTGCCGAGCTTGGCATTATGTGCATCGGCTCCGAATCATGTCTTTGGTCAAAAGTTGGGTTGCCCGGCTCCTATGTTTGCTACCTTACGTTCCGATTGTTTAGCTAGGGTAGTAAAGGGAGAACTACTGTGATTGTGTTTCTGGTTCATCCGGTCAAGCACCTCGGTAGAGAAAGCCGAAAACTGACTGCCATGATGCGGCAAGAGTTGGTCAGCCGTTCGGTGACTTACTAAATCTTTAACGATTTTTCCATTTTAAATGAAGGAATGTTTTTCCAGTCATATACGTAATGCATCCGCATTCGAATAGTCACAACATACTAGGGGCTATTTTCTAGCCCCATCGTCAAGCTCCTATGACTAAGTGAGAGCGGTAAAGCCGTATAGTCCGATTCCCTGGTTCGACGCACTGACACCTCCGTCACGGACCAAGACGTTGGGTCAAGAGTGTTAATGTGCCATTCAGAACACCCCCGTAGCATCTACGTGGGGCTCGAAGCCAACGACTATAAAACACTCAGGCATTCAAAAACGGCCACACAGGAGGAAAGCAATTTTAGATAATGGTGCAAATATATTACAAAGCCTTAATATCTATAATACACACGATCAGGTCATTCGAATATGATGTCCTTTGAGCATTGACCCTCTATCAAACAAACACCCTCTAGGACGTCATTTAAATAACGCTCCGGCGTGCGGTGGTCCTTGCCTTCGGGAGGACCCTCCACCGCGACAACAGCGGCTCTCATCTTGGCCCAGTGCACCTTGACACGGGCGAAGGCCCTCTGTGCACCTTCTATGCACACCGGCCGTTTGATAGCATCAATTCGGGGCACGACATTAATAAGTCTCCGCACTAGGCCAAACTAACTATTCGGAACGGGTTCAGCAGGCCACAGCGGGGGTATCACCTCTTTCATGGCCGCTTCGGACATCTTGTGTAACTCGGCCCATTGAGCCATCTGGTCGTTTAGCAGCGTCGAACGCTCCTGCATTCCATATTTAGACCTGAACAGCTTCTCTGTCACATGCCCCTCCTGGGCCCGGTAGAATTGCGTTGCATCAGCGGCGGTCTTCGGTAGATCCGCAAAGTAGTCTGGAGAACTCCATAGTCGATTAAGTAAGGCATACCTCTGATCGCCAAACTTAGACTATAAAAGAAAGGGCTTATCACCCGCTATCTGTCCGGCCTGTCGGAGCTCCTGACGGGCCGCTCGGGATTTGGACCTCGCCTCTTCGTCCTGAAGGGCCTTGGCGAGTTCGGCAGCCTTTGCTTTACTCCCTTCCTCGAGGAGCACGCACTTGCGAGTTACGTCCTTGAGCTCTTGCTCAATCTTGGATACGCGCTCTTTGAACTGGCATTGGGTGGCCTATTCGTCCTTCAAATTGGCAGACACTTTCTTAGTAGCCGCATCGCTCACCGCTCATCCTTTGCACGGGCAAGGTCACTCCTGAGGGTCTTGACCTCAGCAGCCCCATCTGCAATTATGCATATAGCAGTGCGTGAGCTTCACTTAAGCATTTGCAAACTACTTTGATGGAATATGGAGCACTTGAAATATACCTTGCGCTTCGTTGAGCCGCTTGTTAATCCGGATATTGTCCTCATCGACTAGCTGTAGTTTGCACTTCTGTTCGAAAACTTTGGCGGCCTAAGCGGTCGCCGCTAATAGTGAAGCCTGATGTTCATCAAAAAGGCTAAGTATGTTATTGTAACACCCCGAGATCGATGCGCCAGGTGTCTTCCAGTTATTCGTTGTTGTTGCCATGTCATTCACTTGCGTGTTGCACTTTGCCATGTCATCATCTGCATTTCATCTGCATGTTTTTCAAACTTGCATCCGTTCGGGTCCTCCCAGTTCTCTCTGTTGTCCGTTCTGGGCATAGACACACTTGCACGCGCCTGCGGCACCTCCCAGATCTCGTTTCGTGAGCCGCAGCAAAACATTCTCGGAATGGGCCAAGAGTTGACGAGTGGTCTTGGTAGATCACCGGTAGACCGCCTATCAAATTTCGCTCCATTTGGAGGTTGTTTGACGCCCCAACGGTTAACCGTGTAACCGCAAAACCCCCTTCTCTTTGCAGCCTAGCACCCCTCCACAACAGCCCACTAGCCCATCTAAACCACCTCCATGCTCTCTGTCGTTGGATCATGATTGTCTGGGCGAAAACCGCACCTCATATGGACTCTCCTAGCTCCCTCTACCTATAAATATGCCTCTCCCCCTGAAATTCGCGGTCTAACCCTAGTCTACCTCCCCCTCCTCGCCTCCGGACGCGTCCACACCGCGCCGAACATGTCCACCACCGCCAGCCATGTCGCTCCGGCCAATGGCATCGCACCACGTCAGACCACGCTGCCGCCCGCAACCAATCTGCAACCGCCACCTGTGGCCGCCACCGCGGGGCCTGAATCGGGCCCGCCAGTCCTGGATCTCCGCCTTCCGCCAGCGACCTCTCGCCGCCGCCGTGCAGCGCCGTCCTCGCCGAACTTTGCCTCTACACCCCGCGAGCTCCGCCGCCGTGCGCCTTCACCTCGCCGCGCCACCGACCGACCCTCACTGCCGGCGCCCCAAGCTCCGCCCCGCCCCGCCAGATCCTGCCTGTCGGCTGCCCCGCCCCGCCCCTCATCGGTGGTCGCCTACCCTACCTGGATCCGCCCCGCCGCCGCTCTGATCCGGCCGAGGTGAGCCCCGATCCGGCCATCCCCGGCCCCGCCCTCACCGGAGCACCGCCGACGACCTCTTCCTCCAGCCCTGCATCAGGACCGCCTCGTCCTGGGATCCGTAGAACCCCCGAACCAAACGGCCCCGCTGCACCGACTCGTTCCCGGGACCCCTCCATCCAGTTTTCCCGTGATGTAGTTTTGGCCAACTCCCTGAAAAACCCATCTCATGTGTCCATGTTTGACTTGTGATAACTTCATGCTCGTTGCTCCATTTTACGTGCATAATATGTCAAAATGTTCATATCCTAGTGCTCTTCATGACGGAGTAGTTTGCCTGCATGTTACTGTTCATCTTGATGCCTGAATCATCGTTGCAAAACTGCTAATGGCATAACTGCTGAAACTGCTGCATGTTGACATTATTTAGGTGTCTTGTGAGTGGTGTGACTTTGTCTCAATTGATCCTATGATGATGATCTTGATATGCACATGTTACGCTCTTCATGCTCTACGTTCTCGTGTCATTAGCTTGCTTGTTTCAGTTCATATAAATATCTTAATCTCTGTTGTAAAAGTGCATGTTGTTGTTAACTGCTGAAAACTGCTATAACTTGCATATTTGTCTTTTTGGTATCTTTTTGTGTGATTTTCTTTTGAGCATCACGTCCACATGTTTTAGGAGGATAACTATGCCCTATTTACTGTGGTGCGATGCATGTATTTTGATATACCCTGTAGTGAGTGAAATAAGCTTATGAAGTGGGCTACTTGCTGTTAGTGTGCTGTCAAGTCTGAATCTGTTATATCATGTTGCTATGTTTGCTTGATGCTACCATTTAATACATGCATAATCCGGAGATGCTTAGTTGACATGTTTTGTTGTAGATGTTATGCTCTATCATGCCATGCCTTTTTATGCCTCATATATATCTTTTAGAATATGTTTCCATTGAACATGCCTCTATGTTGTTCCAGTTTTCTGTTAACTTCATGATGCCATGTTGTGAGCTTGTTATTGATTGATCAATGCCTATTTTGGAGATGCTCCAATTACACGTTTTGAAGTATATTATGAGTGCCTTGCACAGATGCCAAGTTTGATAATTTTGGATACAATATAACCTCTGTTTCATGCTTGTCATCATGCTATCATAATGTTGCTGTTTTACACTTGCTGAAACTATTTCAACATTCAATCTTGTCTTGTTGGTTCCCACTAATCAATGAGCCATATGTATATGATGCTTTGATGTTATTTTCTCTTTGTTATGTGTACTGTGATTTCATGCCCTTGGTTGCCATGTATAGTTGTTGTATTAACTTTGTTTCATGCCTCCAACATGCCATCATTTAACTCTGCTCATGTATATGCTCCTGTGTTATAAAGTTGTATTTTTAATTGATCATTTTGGTTCAATCTTGATGCCTATGTGTCGGTGTAGTAGAGTAGGGGTACCCTAGTATCCCGAACTTGTGCATGGGCAGTCACAGCGTCCCACGGCAAGGCTTGTCGGGTGCCCGCCAAGATCCTTCGTAGTTCCTATTAATGCCATTCAAGAACAAAGTGTTTTAACTAAGAAGACAAGGCCCCGGCAAGAGGAACTTTCCGGGAAAGACAAGGACCCGGCAAGAGGAGCTTGCCGGGAAGGACAAGGCCCGGGCAAGAGGAGCTTGCCGAGAAGGCCAACCAAGGCATTTCAAGAAACTTGCCGCGACGCGCCGCGCGTCCCGGCAAGACCCGGCGAGCGACGAGCTTCTGGGCGCGACAAGACAACGACCGCGGCAAGGCGCTTGCCGCGACGAAGCCACCACTCTGTGCCCACGTTCCAGCGCGTTCGTCGACGTGTCGCCACAGGACCGTTCCAGGCGCACGTGGCGGGAAGCTGTACAGCCAAGCGGTGCGAGGTGGCGAGTGGAGATGACGAGAAGGCCATCGTGGCGAACGGTGGCGCCCCTAACGGTCGCTTTTCTGCACTGTTGGGCGATATGGACGGGCATTAAATGCTCTTGTCCCCTACCGTCAGAGTTAGGTAGGGTGCACTGTAGAGGCAGTTGTACCAACCCCTCTTTGTACATTTGTACCCCTGTCTGCGTTGCCACCTGTCGATGACCCCTTTAGCCTATAAAAGGAGGCCCATGCGCAACGTAGAGGGGGTTCGACTCATTCGAAACTACAGAACGCTCACGCTCTCGAGCAAGAACAGAATACAACCACAAAGCAGCAGTAGGAGTTTTATCTCTCCAGAGAGCTCCGAAGCTGGGTAAAATCGCTCGTGTGTTTGCCTCGATCCGCTCTTCGTGCGCCCTCCGCTCCCTGCCGGACCGAAAGGGGCCCTGGCCCATAGGTGTTCGTTTCCCACGACATCTTTGGCGCGCCAGGTAGGGGGCGTCGAGGTTGTGTGAACCTGATCCGGCGTTCACGCGAGCCAGTTCATCGACATCTTCATCGACATGCCACCGAAGAAGAAGGCTTTGGAGGTGGCCGCTTCGTCCGCGTCGATCCCACCGCCACCGGAGCAAACGGGTGGTGGGGTAGACGCCGGCGGAAGAACTGGCGCCGACGGGGGAGCTCACATTGTCACCAGATCCAAGGACAAGGCCCCGCAAACTTCGGCGTCCGTACATGCACCGCGCCCCTCACAGGAGGCGCGGGACCGACAGCGTCATGGTGCTCCTAGCACCGTACTCGCGTTGGAACAAGGCCAAGCTGCTGGATCCCGGGACGCTCAAGGCCAGCATGCCCGCCAACATGTTGGCACGAGCGCGGCACGGTCACCAGGACAAGATGTTGCTCCTTCTAAAACTGTTAGAAGTTTGAGCATATCCCGCTCCTCGCGTCGTTCGCCCCCGCCGCCGAAAACCCCAGAAGAAGCGTTGGCCCGAGCCCAACTGCTCCTAGACTACCCTCCAGCGCCGGACAAGATCGACGATTGGAGGATCACCATTCAGAGCCTCATCGGCTTCACAAATGGTGACACTCCCTGGCAACCGAGCACGTCGAAGCCGCGGCAAGACGCCCAGGCGCAAGCCGGTGGCGACAAGACCGGTGGGGGTGCCACCACCGTGCACTCCCCGCCCCGAAGGCCAAGATCGCCGACTCGCTTGGCTAACCTCGACACCGACTCCACCGCGTCGTCGGACCCACGAGCTCGTCGCGATCAGCGCCAAGTTCTCCAAGAACGACAACAAGAAGACGCTCGTACTCGCATCGAGCGTCGAAGAGAAGCGCGGCGTCAGTCAGACCAGCGCGCTGGGCCCACTATTGATATGCATGCGCCAGGGGAACCAGGCGACTTGCCGTACACGGTAGGTTGCCCTGCATTCACTCGTGAGCTGCGGCAAGTCCAGTGGCCCAGTACCAAGAACTTCAAACCAGATGTACCAGAGAAGTATGATGGCAGGTTGCATCCGTTGGAGTTCCTCAGCATCTACACCATCGCGGTGCAGGCTGCCAGGGGGCGCGACGAGAAGATCCTCGCCAATTACTTCCCGCTGGTACTCAAGCCCAATGTCAGATCTTAGCTCATGCACTTGCCGGACAACTCCATCTCCTCATGGGCAGATCTGTGCCATCAGTTTGTCGGCGCCTTCACAGGCGGCCACAAGCCCCATGGCCAGGAGAGCGATATTCATCTGCTCGCCCAGAAGGAAGGAGAACCCCTGCGCAAGTACATTCAGAGATTCAGCCAAGTGCAGCGCAACATCCCAGATGTCCACCCTGCCGCGGTCATCAACACGTTCCATCAGAACGTGCAAAACCGCAGGATGAGGGAGGAGATGGCGATGTGCAAAATCAGGGACATCAGCGAGCTATATGCCCTGGCCGACAAGTGTGCACGTGCTGAGGAGGGGAGGAAATTCCCCGGAGAGAATGCAGGAGCAGAAGGGTCTGACAGTGAGGATGCCGCCCCGGCAAGGAAAAACCGGCGGCGGAACAACAGGAAGAGGAAATCTAAAGATGTGCTAGTTGTCGAGCAGTCCGGCAACGGAGGTGGCGCCGAGAAGGGCAAAGCTGGTAACTCCGGCGAGGCTGTGGTAGCCGCCGACAAGTAGGACGGCTCCGGCAAGCAGTACTGCAAGATCCACCGCACCAAGGGCCATGATCTCCAGAGCTGCAAGAAAGTTGAACAGCTTGTTGAACTGCAGAAAGCTGAATACGAGCGACGCGACAAGGAGAAGGCCCAAGAAGGTGGTGGAGGATCCGGCAAGAAGCGTCCCGGTCGGGGAGGGCGCCGCGGCAAGGCCAAGCAGCGGCAAGGAGACAGGCCTCCCCGCGGCCGCAACAAGGATGAAGACGAAGACGAAGATGAAGAGATGGATGAAGATGAGGCCGACGAGCAGGAGTTTCACAAAGCGACAGAGGTTTTGTGCGTCGACGGCGGTGCTTCTCTGCATACTTCGCACCGCCAGCTCAAACAGTGGGTGCGGGAAGTTAATGCAGCAGAACCATCAGTTGAGTCGCGCAAGCCTCTGAAGTGGTCCAGCACGCCTAACATCTTTGATGTTGAGGATCACCCTGATCGCATAACTACGGTCGGGTGCTTGCCGATGTTGGTTTCACCAACTATCTGCAACCTCAAGGTCACAAAGATGCTGGTTGACGACGGGGCCGGCTTGAATCTGATCTCCTCCGCGGTACTCAGCAAGTTCCAGATCCCCGACAGCGAGCTCGAATAGACCGGCACTTTCCAAGGAATCAACCCGGGAAGGAGCAAGCCGAAGGGGAAGATCACGTTGCCGGTAACATTCGGCAGCGAGCTAAACTTCAGGACTGAGAGGGTCAGTTTTGACATCGCCGATTTTCCATTACCCTACAATGGAATACTTGGCCGTCCAGCACTCGCCAAGTTCATGGCAGCCTCTCACTATGCCTACAACGTGCTCAAGATGCCCGGTCCGATAAGTGTCATTTCTGTCCCTGGCGACAAGAAAGATGCCCTTATCTGTACCGACAAGATCTACCAGGAAGCAGCAGCCGCGGCAGAACGCAAACCACTTGCCGCTGAAGCTCCCGGGGGGAAGAAGAAGACCAAGTATGGCAAGAGCTCTAATGCCCACTCCGGCAAGCGCACCTCTTCGGAGTGCTGCGCTACCATCGAGGACGCACCATCGAGCTCCACCGGCAAGTGTAAGAAGGCAAAGACAGCTTCACCAGAGACTAAGAAAGTGGCAGCCAAGGAGGACGGCACTGGTGGTACCTTCACCATTAGTGCCATGCTTGACCCTAAATAGGAAAGCGCGCTCATTGCTTTCCTATGGGCGAATGTTGACGTGTTTGCATGGCAACCATCTGACATCCCCGGTGTTCCCAGGAAAGTGATTGAGCACCACCTTGCCGTCTGTCCTCATGCACGGCCCATCAAGCAGAAAGTCAGAAAGCAAGCAGTGGAACGCCAAGAGTTCATTGCAGAAGAGATCAAGAAATTGGAAGCAGCAGGCCTTGTCAGAGGAGTGCTCCATCCTACGTGGCTGGACAATCCTGTAGTCGTGCGCAAGGCAAACGGAAAATGGAGGCTTTGTATTGACTTCACTGATGTTAATAAAGCTTGTCCCAAAGATCCATTTCCCTTGCCGCGCATTGACCAGATTGTTGACTCCACGGCAGGATGTGATTTGCTTTCATTTCTTGATGCGTATTTAGGATATCATCAGATCTTCATGGCAGAAGAGGATGAGGAGAAAACCGCATTTATTACTCCATGTGGCACATACTGTTTTGTACGGATGCCTTTCGGACTAAAGAATGCTGGTTCAACATTTGCAAGGGCAGTTCATGAAGCTTTTGAGCCACAGTTACACAGAAATGTGGAAGCGTACATGGATGACATAGTGGTCAAGAGCAAAGACAGAGCAACTCTGATCCAAGATTTGCACGAGACCTTTGCAAATCTGCACAAGATCAATCTCAAGTTGAACCCCGAGAAGTGTGTGTTTGGAGTCCCTTCCGGCAAGCTTCTCGGGTTCTTTGTATCTCAGCGGGGGATTGAAGCCAATCCCGACAAGATCAAGGCCATTGAGCAGATCGAAGCACCGAAGCGCGTCAAGGATGTACGAAGGCTTGCCGGCTGCGTTGCTGCTCTCAGCAGGCTCATCTCTAAGTCTGCTGAGCGCGCCTCGCCATTTTTCAAAATTTTGAAAAAGGCAGGTCCAATGAAATGGACTCCGGAAGCGGAGGCTGCGCTGCAGGACTTGAAGAGATACCTGTCCTCCACTCCAATACTTGTCGCACCTAAGCCACAAGAGAAGTTGCTGCTGTATCTAGCGGCAACCAATCAAGTGGTTAGTGCTGCGTTAGTAGCGGAAAGGGAGGCGGATGATGAGCCAGCGACCACGGCAAGCGAGTCCAGCGACAAGCAGGGGGCTTCCCCGACAAGCTCTGGTCCCGACAAGGATGGATCTGTGCAGCTACAGGAAGAGAAACAAAAGAAGATGGTGCAGCGCCCAGTTTATTTTGCCAGCTCCCTTCTGCAGGGGGCTAGGTCAAGGTACTCTGGTGTGCAGAAGTTGCTTTTCGGCCTTCTCATGGCCTCGAGGAAGCTTCGCCATTACTTTCAAGCACATGAGATCACAGTTGTCACTCGCTTTCCGTTGAAGAGGATATTGCAGAATCCAGAAGCAACAGGCAGGATTGTCGAGTGGGCACTGGAACTGTCAAGCTTTGGCCTCAAGTTTGAGAGTACTTCAACTATCCAGAGCCGAGCATTAGCAGAATTCATAGAAGAATGGACGCCAACACCTGATGAAGAAATTCCGGAAACAAGCATCCCCGTCAAGGAGGCAAGCAAAGAATGGATCATGTACTTTGATGGTGCCTTCTCGCTGCAAGGCGCCGGTGCGGGCGTGTTACTTGTCGCACCCACTGGAGAGCACCTCAAGTACGTGGTCCAGATGCACTTTCCCAAGGAACAAGCAACAAACAATACTGCAGAGTATGAAGGCTTGCTTGCCGGCCTCAGAATCGCAGCAGACCTTGGGATCAAAAAGCTCATTGTCAGGGGTGACTCGCAGCTTGTCGTCCGCCAAGTTAACAAAGATTATCAGAGTCCGTTGATGGAAGCTTACATTGATGAAGTAAGAAAGTTGGAAGAGCATTTTGATGGCCTGCAGATGGAGCATGTTCCGAGAGCCCAGAATGACATTGCCGATGGCCTGTCAAAATGTGCTGCATTAAAGTTACCTGTGGAACCAGGGATCTTTGTGCTCAAGCTAACTCAACCATCTGTAACACCATCAACTGGACAGAGCAAGAAAAGGAAGTTGGTTTCCGGTGACTACTTTCCGGCAGAGCTCCCCGAAGCCGCCGCCAAGAAGGTCCCCAAGATCAACACCAAGAATACTGAGGAGCAGTCTGCTCCGACAGGCCCTAAGGTTTGTTCCGTTGAAGCAGACGCTCCCGACAAGTTTTGCTCCGGCAAGCTTGCCGGGGAACATCAAGCTCCAGCTGAACCGCAGGTTCTTGCCGTAGAAGCAGATGTTCCCGCAGAAATGTTTATGCCTTTAGTCCTTGTTGTTGAGCCGCAGGCTCCGGCATGGGCGCAGCAGATTGTCCGTTTCCTTCAAACAGGAGAACTTCCCGAAGAGCAAGAAGAAGCGGAGAGAGTAGCCCGGCAATCAAGTATGTACCAGTTTGTCGACGACATACTGTACAGAAGAAGATTCAACAGAGTGAAATTGAAGTGCATTCCCCAGGAAGACGGACAGGAGCTATTGGCGGAAATACATGGAGGCATATGTGGTCACCACATTGGCGCAAGAGCACTTGCCGGCAAAGCATTCCGGCAAGGTTTCTTTTGGCCCACTGCCCTCCAGGATGCAACTGCACAAGTAACCAAGTGTGAAGCGTGCCAGTTCCATTCCAAGCAGATACATCAGCCAGCTCAAGCTCTCCAGACGATCCCTTTATCCTGGCCATTTTCGGTCTGGGGGCTCGATATCCTCGGCCCTTTCCCTCGAGCTGTCGGGGGCTTTGAGTACTTGTACGTTGCAATCGACAAGTTCACAAAGTGGCCGGAAGTGGAAGCAGGGAGGAAGGTGACGGCACAGTCAGCAGTCAAGTTCTTCAGGTCGATTGTTTCCCGTTTCGGAGTCCCTAACAGGATCATCACTGACAACGGCACACAATTCACGAGCCGCACCTTCATGCAGTATGTCCAACATCTTGGCGCCAAGGTCTGCTTCGCTTCTGTTGCTCACCCGAGAAGCAACGGTCAGGCAGAAAGGGCGAACGCTGAAGTGCTGCGCGGGCTCAAGACCAGGACTTTCGACAGGCTGCACAAGTGCGGAAATAACTGGATCAAGGAACTGCCAGTGGTTCTTTGGTCGATCAGGACGACGCCAAATCGAGCCACTGGCCAGACACCTTTTGCTCTAGTCTATGGAGCAGAGGCAGTCCTCCCCACGGAACTCGTATACGGATCGCCTCGAGTGCTCGCTTATGATGAGCTTGAGCAAGAGCAGCTGCGGCAAGATGACGCGCTGCTCCTTGAGGAAGATCATCTTCAGGCTGCTGTACGAGCTGCTCGATATTAGCAAGCTTTGCGCCGCTACCATAGCCGCAAAGTCAATGCCAGAAGTCTCGAGGAAGGCGACCTTGTTCTTCGGCGCGTTCAATCCGCCAAGAATTCCAACAAGTTGACGCCAAAGTGGGAAGGCCCTTATCGGGTGAAGCGAGTCACTAGGCCTGGCGCTGTCCGCCTTGAGACCGAAGATGGCTTTCCGGTGAGCAACTCCTGGAACATTGAGCATCTTCATAAGTTTTACCCATAAGGCGCGGTTGCCGGAACCCGTTCCGACAAGCACCTTCTGTACAAGCCTTGCTGCTGTTGCATGTAACCCTTTGTACAAAGCCGGGCGCAGATCCCGTGCATAAATAAAGATCATATGCTCCGCACATCTTGTCAAATTTCATGCCATTTTCTTTTTTGCATGTATTATCTGACACTTTGTGCAGCACTTGCCCCCGGTAAGTAATAACGAGCCTTAAGGCTCCATATTTTTATTTTTTCTTCTTTCTTTTTCTCAAAAAGAAGGTTCCTTCGCCCACAAGTTCATCGGGGGGGGGGAGGAGAAGATAATGGTGTGGACCAGGCGTCGTTCAAAGAAGTATCGCCTTGCCACGACGCAAATGACAGAAAAGCTAAGTTGCCAAAGTTTGAGCACAACTAGTTTTAAAAAATTTCTTAGGTTATCTTCCTTGAACGGCCGTGCTTTGTATGGAAAACCTGTGCGCGGAGGAACCAACTCGTAGCTGGTTGCGCCCTTACTTTGTTTCGAGTCCGCTCAACAACTTAAGTGTGCTGCGACTAGTTGCGACAAGGTTTCTTGCCGGAGGCGGCACCACCAGCAGGCTGCTGATGTTCCGCACTCAGCGCTCGCAGCAAGGGTGCCTACGCCGGCAAGTTCCCTAAAAGCGTAGGGTAAAAACATACAAAGGAAGGAATCAAGTAAAGGAAATAACATAGCAAATACTGCCCAAGATAAAGTTATATTACAAAAATGACTTGCCGCGCTCTAATAGATTGTTCCTGTGACGTATCTGACAGCGGCAAGAAAAAGGAGAAGAAAGGTGGTCTAGTCTATGCAATCACCGTCGACCCTCCTAACTTCATTCACCTTGTCCACAATGGGTGCGACAAGGGCCCTGAGCTCTTCAACATCAGCACCCGCCGGCAGTTTCTTAAGGACGTCGGTGAGGTTGAGGCCCGGATTGCGGAAGAGCACCTTCACCAACACCTTCTCCAGAACTCTAGCGCAGATTGCGCGCGACTCGTCAGCCAGCTATTTTGGGATCCTTTCCCAGAGTTGCTGGAGAGCCGTCGCCACGCCCTTGAAGAATAGATTGAGCTTGGCGCTGGGCTGGAGGTTCTCGTCGGAGGAGTACCCGAAGCCCGCTAAGTCCAGTTGCGCCAGCTCCTCGTCGATGACTGCAGCAATGTTGACGAGGCCCTCTGTCCAGAGCTCCACCGTAGCCCTGAAGGTGTTTTGAGTCTCGGCGGCCCTCGTTAGTAGCTCCTCGTTGGCCTTGATCTCTCCCTTCAACTCCTCCTCTCGCTTCTTGGCGCCGTCTAGCGTCTCAGTCAGTGTGGCCAGCTTCAGCTCCAGATCAGCATTTGAGTCTTTGGCGGCGTTTAGTTCCTTGCCCTTATCGGCGAGTTGAACTTGCAGATCACCATGAGCGAGGGCGTCCTTCTCGCACTCGCGCTGGAGAGCGGCAAGCAACTCATCCTTCCCTTTTAGATCAGCCTCCAGCTGCGTCATCTTCACCTCCAGTTCCTTCTTGGCGGCCTTGGCAGCTGCGGCAGCGTCCTTCACTTCCTTGAGTGCCCCGCCAAGTGATTGCTCGCGTGCGGCAAGCTCCTCCTCGTAGCTGTCCAGATTAACTTTCCGCTGCGTCAGTTCACCTTCCTGGGTGGACAGCTCCTCGGCGGCAAGCCGCTGCTGCTCTTCGGCTTCAGCCTTCTCGAGGATGAAGGCCTTCCGCGCCTCGACAAGCTGCGCCCTCTCCTCTGCAATGGACCGGAGGGCCTCTTGGTTGCGATTTTGGAGTTCCTCCGCATGCTTCTCTATGTCCACTCCCGCCTGCGCGACAAGCGCTTCCCGGGACTCCAGTTTGGCTTGTCGGGCGTGGTAGAGCGACACCAGCTTCCGGAGCAGCTGCTCCTCCTCAGACTCGCCGCTGCTGCTGCTTGGCGCGTCAACCACTGTCAGCCCAGCAGAGGCGAGCACTTCTCCGTCAAAAGCCTCTCCCTCGACCGGCACCCTGGAGCTTGACGCCCAGGGAAGCTTAATGAAAACACCGTCGCCGGCCTTCAAGTAGGCGCCGGGCTGGGGCTCTTCGGTGCCTGGCGCTGTGTCAGCAACAGAGGGATCGGCGGTCGATGTAGCGCCTTGCGCTCCTGCGCCCTCAGGGTCGTCAGTACGGTCGCCGGACCCCTCGCCAGCTCCTGCGCCAGCAGCCTTGGCGGCCTCCTCGCCGGCGGGATCATCAGCGCCGGCCTCTTCCTTGGTGGCAGCGGCATCATCAGTGTCGCCGCGTGCATCCTCCTCGCCGGTGGCCTCAGTCTCCATCGGATCGGTGGAAGGAGGATTTGAAGACAGGAAGAGGAAGAAAGAGTCAAGCAAATATCCAAAAAGAAGATCAGAAGAAGAAGAACCCAAGGGAAAATTTCCGACAAGGAGGGTTACCTGTGCTGGGCTCTGTAGTCATGGGCTCCACCACCGAAGGTTCGCTGGTCCCGTCCCTTGCCGGAGAACTACCCCTTGCCGGGGACCTCTCCCTTGCCGGAGAGCGCTCCCTTGTCGGGGAATCATCCCTTGGCGGCGTAGTTGAAGCAGATAGCACCTCAGGAGCGGCTTCTGGTTGTTCCTGATGGGCCTGTTCTGCTCCTACACAAGCAAATCAACAACCAAGATATCATCAAGGAAAGAACACCCAGGCGTGCCTGGCAGCAGGAAGTGAACAAATACTTACGCTGGGGGCTGCTTCGAGGAGAGATTGCTGGGTCCGACAAGGTGGTCTCGGACGCGCCCTCTGTTGTCACAGTGGGATCGTCCTCGATGACAACCACGGGGACCTTGGCCCTCTTCGCTGCTCTCTCGGCCAGAGTCCTGAAAAGGAACAAGGTTCAGAGGGAAGCAGATCAGATACAAGACAGGAAACAGCAAGAATCAAAGAAATATAAGTACAACAAGAAGAAAGCCTTACTCCTCCTCCTCTTCTTCCTCCTCATCGAAGCTCAGCGAGGAGAGGTCTAAGTCAGGTACTCTTTCAGCGCGACGAGGCGGAGGAGTAGGCTCCCTTGGACGCTTGGCGGGAGCTGCGGCAGGATCAGATGCGGCGGCTCGAGAAGACCCCGCTCCAGTTGCCGGCATGGCATGAGATGCTCCTGCGGCAATGGTGCTTGTCGCGGTGGAGCGTGTCCCGCGGCGCGACGACTGTTGGCCTGCCTGCCTCCCTGCTGTGTCTCCGGTCCTGCGGAGGCGCCTTCTTGGTTGAGCTGGGGGCTGCGCTGGGGGCTCCGCCTGCAGCAAGCTGCTCGAAGACGGCTGGCCGCTTGCGCCCACGGCGGGCTCGCTCGTTTCGGCTTCAGGCTCTCCCTCGCCAACGACTTCCCCGACAAGCTCTTCTCGATCGGCAAGGCTTGCCGCCTCGGCCGCCTCTGCCTCCTGCACAGTGAACCCAAATTCACCCGCGGCGGCAGCTGCCGCCGCCTCTTCCGCCCTGGTGGCGATGCGCCGCATCTCATCGTCGGTGGTGTCCTGGGTGAGGAGCCTCTGCTCGTCGGCATGGACCGCTACCTCCACAAGGTCGTCGAAGAATTGCTGCACAATGACATCGGCGGGCTCTTGCCAAGTTGGGATGATCCCGTGCGAGTCGCACTCTGGCATCATTGCACGGATGCGATCGAGTTGGGAGTTGTTGCACAATGCGACGACGCCCTGCGGCAGCCTGAACCACTCAGGATGGTTGGGGTCGTGCTTGAACAACTCCTTGAGCGTCCCATCCAACTCCAAGACAGTAAAATTAAAATTGAGGCCTGGGCGCAGCCTCATGATATCCGCCGGACCCCCGAATAGCCAGGCGGGTATCCCCCTCTCCTGCAGAGGGGCGATGCGGCGGCGCAGAAAGTCCGCGCCAACAGCCCCTACAGTGAGCCCGGCAAGCCTGAGCCGCAAGATCCGGGTGGTGGCGATCTTCAGCTTAGCATTGTCCGCCACCAGGGCGCTCCAGTCGCCGCCGCGCACTACTCGGGCTTGGCGCAAGTTGGTGAACGGCTGCGGATCCTTATCAACAATCCAACACCATTCACCCCTCCACTCATCCCATTTGCTGCGGAGCTCCCCCTCCAGATAGACCTCCCTCATACCGGCTCTCGAGATCCAGGCGATCCCGCCAGATAAGGGCTCTCCTTTCTCGACCCGGGGCATGAAGTAGTGGCGGAAAAGGGCTACGTTTGGGTGGATCCCGACGAAGTTCTCGCAGAGATGTGCGAAAACCGCCATGGTCAGAACGGCATTGGGGGTGAAATCGAGGAGATGGAGCCCGTATGTGTTCATAATGTCACAGAAGAAATCGGAAAAGGGCGGGCAGAGCCCGCAATAGAAGAACAATGGGAAGAAGGGGTATCCTTTTGGACACCGTTTCGAGGTAGAAGCTTCGGCGGAGAGTACCTGCGTACGCGGATGCGCCCGCGTCTCCGTCCACCAGAAGAGATAAAACCACTCCCGCAGCTCCTTCGCGGAGAGCTCGGGGGGGAAAAGTGCTCGCTCCTTGCGCAGCGCCTCAAGCCGCAGCGCCTCGGCCGACTTCGCACCCTTCCCAGTCTTCGGAGCCATGGCGGAGGCGGTGGAGGAGAGCGGGGGCGACGGCGGCGACGGGTGGCGGAGCTCTGCTCTCTTTCGGCTTGGGAAGCGGAGGGGAGCGGCGGAGATTTCTGAGGAAGGAACCGCAAGTGGCGAAGGTGGGGGAACGGCCCCTGTTTCCTCTACTTATAAAGAGGAGAGGCGAACGTTACGCCTTTTTCGATTAAAGAATCACCCACGATCTCTCCCACGACGCCGCGTTCGACGCGTGCCGTTACGGGAGGGCGCGGTCGATACGGAGTTAGATTTGGTATGGACCCAGGCCGCGCGTGCCCGTGCCCTATTTTGGGCCTGGCCCAACAGCGCTCGGCACCGTGTGTGACCCAGGCCCGGGGGCTCCTATCGGTGTACTAGAGTAGGGGTACCCTAGCATCCCGAACTTGTGCACGGGCAGTCGCAGCGTCCCACGGCAAGGCTTGCCGCGTGCCCGCCAAGATCCTCCGTAGTTCCTATTAATGCCATTCAAGAACAAAGTGTTTTAACTAAGAAGACAAGGCCCCGGCAAGAGGAACTTGCCGGGAAAGACAAGGCCCCGGCAAGAGGAGCTTGCCGGGAAGGACAAGGCCCCGGCAAGAGGAGCTTGCCGGGAAGGCCAACCAAGGCATTTCAAGAAAGTTGCCGCGACGCGCCGCGCGTCCCGGCAAGACCCGGCGAGCGACGAGCTTCCAGGCGCGACAAGACAACGACCGCGGGAAGGCGCTTGCCGCGACGAAGCCACCACTCTGTGCCCATGCTCCAGCGCGTCCGTCGACGTGTCGCCACAGGACCGTTCCAGGTGCACGTGGCGGGAAGCTGTACAGCCAAGCGGTGCGAGGTGGCGAGTGGAGATGACGACAAGGCCATCGTGATGAACGGTGGCGCCCCTAACGGTCGCTTTTCTGCACTGTTGGGCGACACGGACGTGCATTAAATGCTCTTGTCCCCTGCCGTTAGAGTTAGGTAGGGTGCACTGTAGAGGCAGTTGTACCAACCCCTCTTTTTACATTTGTACCCCTGTCTGCGTTGCCACCTGTCGATGACCCCTTTAGCCTATAAAAGGAGGCCCATGCGCAACGTAGAGGGGGTTCGACTCATTCGAAACTACAGAATGCTCACGCTCTCGAGCAAGAACATAATACAACCACGAAGCAGCAGTAGGAGTTTTATCTCTCCGGAGAGCTCCGAAGCTGGGTAAAATCGCTCGTGTGTTCGCCTCGATCCGCTCTTCATGCGCCCTCCGCTCCCTGCCGGACTGAAAGGGGCCCTGCCCCATAGGTGTTCGTTTCCCACGACACTATGAACCGGAACCTTAAATGAAATTTGAAGTATGTTATCTATTCTTGAAATGCATGTCAAGTTTGTGCTCATATGATTCCTGTAGCATGTTTTTTTGACGATTGAAATGTGCCCACTTGTTGTTTTGGACAACTTGTCCTTTAAACTTGTTTGGAGTGTATGTGTTGCACCGTTGCTCCCTTTTGAGCATGCTCTATATAAAACTTGCTTAGAATTGCATGTATTTTCATATTATCTTGTTGCATCCATGCTTTGAGAGTGTGTGCTTGATGTTTGAATGCATTTTGCATCAGTGCCATGTTTACTTGTTTTGCTCATATCTTCTAGGCTGTAGCTCCAAATTAAATGAACTTTCTATGTAGTGTAGATCATCATGGGGAATCTTAACTTGATGTTTAACAACTTCAACTTAATGTTTTTTTTCAGATCTGGACCAATTTCGGAATTTGCATATGAGGACTTCCTGGACTTGTTATATGTTGTTTACGGCCTCATTGAAACTTGCTTTGATGTGTTGTTCTTGTATGCATCATCTCTTGCCATGAGTAGTATCATGTAGCCTTGTCATGCATCATGTTTGGTTGTGCATCATGCCATGTTATGTGTTGAGTGTTTACCGTGTTGTTTGCTTCTTTCCGGTTGTGCCTCTTCTCGATAGTTCATGTTTTGTTGCGATCGTGAGGGTTCGTTCGACTACGCTTGGTTCGTCTTCGCCCGTTCGTCTTCTTCATGGACTCATTCTTCTTCCTAGCGGGATTTCAGGGAAGATGAACGTTACCCTGGATCTCACTACTATCATTGCTATGCCAGTTGTCTCGATGTTATCACTATGTCGCGCTTCCTACCACTTGTTTTTCAAGCCTCCCAAATTACCATGTCAACCTCCAACCTTTTTCACCCCTCCTAGAAAACCGTTGTTTGGCTATGTTACCACTTTGCTCAGCCCTTCTTATAGCGTTGCTAGTTGCAGGTGCAGTTGAAGGTTGTTCCATGTTGGAACATGGATATCATGGATATTTTGGGATATCACAATATCTCTTATTTAATTAATGCATCTATATACTTGGTAAAGGGTGGAAGGCTTGACGTTATGCCTGGTGTTTTGTTCCACTCTTGCCGCCCTAGTTTCCACCATATCGGTGTTATGTTCCTTGATTTTGCATCCTTAACACGATGAGGGTTTATGGGCCCCTCTTGACAGTTCGCCTTAAATAAAACTCTTCCAGGAAGGCCCAACATTGGTATTAACATTTGCCTAATAACAACTAAAAACTTGCATAGGGACCGGCTAGCACCCAAGGACTCTTAATCAACCCCCGGGCCAGTGCTCCTCACGAGTGGTGGTCCAAACTAGAGCTCTGTGCGGGGCCGCCCCAGGGCAACCTGGGTTATTTTGGCACTTGTACGCGTAGCTCATCCGTCATGGCCTGAGACGAGATACGCGCGGCTACTATAAGGGTGTCAGCACGTCAGGAGGTCTTGCTAGACTTGTTTTACCATTGATGAAATGTCTTGTGCACCGGGGTCCCGAGTCTGATCGGATGTCCCGCGATGGAGGATTGTCTCCGCGGATCGTGAGCTTGTAATGGGCTAAGTTGGGATATCCCTGCAGTGTTTAAACTTTCGAGAGCCGTTCCCGCAGTTATGTGGCAGATGGCAGTTTTTAATATTCGGTTGTAGAGAACTTGACACCAGATTCGAATTAAAATACACCAAATGCCTGTGTAACCATGATGGTCTCTTTTCGGGTACGTTCGAGAAGAGAACACGATGGGGTTATGTTTGAACGTAAGTAGTTCAGGATCACTTCTTGATCATCACTAGTTTGCGACCGTTTGTATAGCTTCTCATCTTATTCTTGTACTCGTAAGTTAGCCACCATACAATGCTTAGTGCTTGCTGCAACCTCACCACTTATCCTTTCCATACCCATTAAGCTTTGCTAGTCTTGATACCCATGGAAATGGGATTGCTGAGTCCTCGTGACTCACAGATTACTACAACAACAGTTGTAGGTACATGTAATGCGATGATCATGACGTGAGAGCGATGTTTCCATTTTTGGAGTTCTTCTTCTGCTTCTTCTTCGTTCAGGGGATAGGTTCCTGGTGGGCAGCCTGGGCTAGCGGGTGGATGTCGTTTCAGTTTCCATTTGTCTTTCATCCGTAGTCGGATGTTGCTCTTATGTATGATGTTGTTGTATTCATGCGGCATTGTATGCCCTCGGTATGTATCCCCAACTGTTATGTAATGGTTCGATGTAATGATATCCACCTTGCAAAAGTGTCTCCAATATGCACTTCTATCCTTGGTGGAACCTTCGAGTTCCTTTAGGATAGGGTCGCATATTGGGCGTGAAAGTTATTTACTACAGGTAGCTATAGACCCTCTGTTCACCGTCCTTCATTGTCCAAACAGAGTCTCAGGGGATTTCTTATGAAAAGCGTCTAAAAGAAATTAAATCGCATACCTCGAAGCCTGTTAGTAGGGTCGTGAAGGCTTCATCCAGTCCGCTCTTGGCGGACTGAACTTTTTCAACCACCGTACCCATTAAGGTACGGTGCTCCTCCAAGACGGATGCACCTTGCAGTGCATCCATCGTCTTGTTCGGCGCCTCTGCATTTGTAGAGATCGCCGTCTGCCCCTCCTACAGAGGTGGCTCCCGATCCTATTCCATAACCGTTTGGGTCTCCGGAATAGTATCCGGCTAAGGGTCGGATGACCCAGGACCCTCATGGCTGGTCTCCATAGGGGTTGTGCCCTCCATGTTATCGGCAGCCTCCGGTGCCACAATTGTCCTCTCCCGTACTTCTCCGAAGCCCGGAGAAATCCTTTGGGATGACACCTCAGGATCGTCCACCCTAGGAGGTGAGGAAGCTCGTGGAGGTGTCTTGCTCTCCATCTTGTCCAGCGAAAGATCGCCCGATGACGACGATTCTTGAGGAATGTCATGGGCCGGACTATGATATGAAATTTGATATTATTATTATAATCTATAAAAATAATTAGATGTATATAAGACATCATAGGAAACTCACGATTCGGCAAGGGGCTTGGTGCGGGCGCGGTGCTTGGGAACGGCTTCGGTGCTCAAATCCGAGTCATCGGAGAGGGATACCCTAACCCTCTTGGACGCCCCCTCCTCCGGATCTACGGAGGCCGCTCTCTTTTTTCCCTTGGGAGGAGATTTCTCTACTTCCTCCTCCTCCTCCGCCTCCTCCTCGTCTTCGTCTTCCTCACCAAAGGAAGGAGCTTTGGTTCCTCTGGACACGGCGGCCGAAATCTCTTCGAGATGGAGGTCGCCTTGGGCCTCCTTGGTCTTCTTATTCTTGTCCTTCTTTGCTGACGCCTGATAGGGCGCCGGGACCAGCATCTTCATTAACAGAGGATTGGCTGGGTTTTCGGGGAGCGGGGCCGAACACTTAATCCGCTCGGCCTTCTTTATCCAGTCCTATTCAGGAGATGGAATTCTCAGGACCCCTCCTTAGGATTGAGAAGCTAAGTAGTGTTTGGCAATATGATACTTAGTGGGGATGCCAGATTGTTGCAGTCGAGGCCGGTGTCATCGGATGTCCGTGGCCACGTCTTCTGCTTCTTAAAAATCAGCTTCCAGATCTTTTTGTGCGCCGTTCCATAGAAGTGCTGCAGAGTCCATGGCCCCTCCAGATTGAAATCCCACATTTTGAGAGGTCACTGTTGGCAAGGGAGAGCTCGGCGGATGCGCATCACCTGAATCACATAGCAAGGGTGATGTCCTTGTTTATCATGCTCTTGATACGCTTCTGCAGCACCGACACGTCTTCCGGGACCCCTAATATAGGCCCTTGTTGGTCCAGGATGCGAGCCGCAACGGAGGTCCAGATCTGAAGGCAGGAGCAGCAGCCCATTTGGTGCTGCGGGCTTCGGTGATATAGAACCACTCCTGTTGCCACACCTTGACAGTATCCAAAAATCTTTGTTCGGGCCAAGAAAAGTGGTTGAGCTTGCTCACCATGGCGCCGCTGCACTCGACGTGTTGGCCTTCAACCACCTTCGGCTTCACATTAAATACTTTGAGACATAAGCCAAAGTGTGGAGGGACGCAGAGAAATGCCTCATGCACGACGATAAACGCCGAGATGTGGAGGAAGGAATTCGGGGCCAGATCGAGGAAATCCAGCCTGTAGTAGTACATGAGACCTCGGACGAAGGGGTTAAGAGCGAACCCGAGTCCTCGGAGCAAGTGAGTAATAAAAACCACCCTTTCGTTGGGCTCTGGTGTAACGCCCTCGATGCGGCTATATCTCCCACGTGTCGAAGCACGACTTAGAGGCATAACCGCATTGAAAGAAATGTCGCAAGTGAGGTAATCTTCGCACAACCCATGTAATACATAAGGGAAAAGATACATAGTTGGCTTACAGTCGCCACTTCACACAATACATAAATAAACATCCATCATTCAGTTTACACTCAAGGTCCGACTACGGCACCAAAATAAAAGAAGACTACCCCAAATGCAACACAGATCCCCGATCGCCCCAACTGGGCTCCACTACTAATCGTCTGGAAATGAAACATAGTAACGACCAAGGGCCTCATCAAACTCCCACTTCAGCTCAGTTGCGCCCTCTGCGCTGGTTTCATCGGTACCTGCATCTGTTTTGGTACAATCTGTGAGTCACGGGGACTCAGCAATCTCACACCCGCGAGATCAAGACTATTTAAGCTTAAGGGAAGGCTGGGGTAATGAGGTGGAGCTGCAGCAAGCGACTAGCATATATGGTGGCTACGATCACAAAAGAGAGCGAGAAGAGAAGCAAGGCACGGTCGTGAAGCTAGTAGCGATCAAGAAGTGATCCTAGAGCAACCTGCGTCAAACATAACTCCAACATCGTGTTCACTTCCCGGACTCCGCCGAGAAGGGACCATCACGGTTACACACGCGGTTGATGTATTTTAATTAAGGTCAACTTCGGGTTTTCTACAACCGGACATTAACAAATTCCCATCTGCCTCATAACCGCGGGCACGGCTTTCGAAAGATAATACCCTGCAGGGGTGTCCCAACTTAGCCCATCATAAGCTCTCACGGTCAACGAAGGATAAACCTTCTCCCGAGAAGACCCGATCAGTCTCAGAATCCCGGTTCGCATGACATTTCGACAATGGTAAAACAAGACCAGCAAGACCACCCGACTGTGCCGACAAATCCCGATAGCAGCTGCACATATCTCGTTCTCAGGGCACACCGGATAAGCTAAGCGTACAGGTACCGACGTAATCCAAGTTGCCAAGGAATGGTCCCGCACGGTGCTCTAGTTTGGACCAACACTTAGAGGAGCACTGGCCCGGGGGGGGGGGGGTAAATAAAGATGACCCTCGGGCTCGCTAAAACCCAAGGGAAAAAGGCTTAGGTGGCAAATGGTAAAACCAAGGTTGGGCCTTGCTGGAGGAGTTTTATTCAAAGCAAACTGTCACGAGGGTCCCATAAATCACCCAACCGCGTAAGGAACGCAAAATCAAGGAACATAACACCGGTATGACGGAAACTAGGGTGGCAAGAGTGGAACAAAACACCAGGCATAAGGCCGAGCCTTCCACCCTTTACCAAGTATATAGATGCATTAATTAAAACAATAAATATTGTGATATCCCAAAATATTCGTGTTCCAACAAGGAACAAACTTCATCTTCACCTACAACTAGCAACGCTATAAGAGGGGCTGAGCAAAGCGGTAACATAGCCAATCAACGGTTTGCTAGGACATGGATGGTTAGAGGTTTGAGATGGCAATATGAGTGGCATGATATAGCAAGTGGTAGGTATCGCAGCATAGGCATGGCAAAAGAGCGAGCATCTAGCAAGCAAAGATAGAAGTGATATCGAAGGTATGGTCATCTTGCCTACAAGGTTCTCAGAGTTGTCGAAGGCTTGATCCTCGTAGGCATTCTCAATAGGTTCCTCGTACACGTACTCGTCTCCCGGCTCTACCCAAAGCAAGAACACAAGCAATGGAACCACAATCAAACATGGAGCAATGCACAAGCAATATGATGCAATACATGACATGCTATGCGAGATGTGATATACAATGCATATGTGTGCTCCGGAAGGAAAATGATGAACAAGGCATCAACTTGTCAAACCAAGTATGCCGCTGGAAAGATGAGATGATTTCGGTTGAAATCGATATAAAGATCACCGGAATCGGATGCACGGTTTGCAAATGACAAGCAAAACAAGAATGACGCGAATCTGCGTTTAACAGCACGATGCTACTTAGCATGCCACAAGAAACTATGCTACAGCACTCCAACATACAAACAAATCATATGGCAGTGATCTACAGCAGATGCTTAACAAAAGAGGAACACTGAGCTACGGCTAAATCACATCATAACAGGCTCAAACAAGCATGGTGAAAGTGCAAAAAATATCAGGTTCACAGACTTAGTGAAAATACTAGTATGCCAGAAATTAACATCAGGAAGGCATGTTTAGAGCAAGCAAACAACAAGCTACAGGAACTTATAATAGCAAAACAAGACATGGTAGGAATCTACTCAAAGAATAGATCAAAAGTCCCTTACTGACCATAAGCCAAAAAGGACCATAAGAAATGATGGCACCCATGTAAACATAGCAAGTTTTATTAACAGTTTCAGACTTAGTGAAATTTCAGGACATGGCAAAAACAGATTCAACATGGCATCTTTACAAGCTTGATTAACTCACTAGCAGGCATATCATGGCATGGAACAAGTACTAGCATGAAGTAGGAAGGAAAATGAAGCTATCCTTGTACAAAAACAACCTCATAGCATGCTTGAAATAAAACACACAAAAATGACAAGACAACATCATGATGTAAAATGACATGTTCATGAACTTGCTCAAATGCAGAAACTAATGCCACCACTGGATTGGTGGGATTTTTCTACCCCAAAAACATATATAATATGTCTAGGTTGCTGTAGAAAAATCCCCACTTTTATGCAAAAGCCAATACAGCCTATAATGGAAACCTCAGCATATGCCAAAACTGGCATGTTCCGAATTTGGAATAAAACAGAAAAACATGAGGGAAATCTAGATGCACCCAGGCTGTTCCCAGCCGTTAGACTGACTGGTAGGGCCGTGGTCCACGTGGCTGGGTGTGTGTATGACCGGTGGGGCCAAAGCATCAGTGTTACAATGAAAAATAAAATCAACAGAAATCTGTGGAGAGCCTGGGATTCGAACCCAGGTCTCCTGGTTACAAGCGTGGGTGTGCTACCAGTTGGGATAGGACGGGGCTGCTGGTTTGGTAGGGGCTCGTGTTCTGGTGAAGCAACTTGAGGCTGATACGGGCCCCTTCTCATCTACAACAAAGAAGACGCCGACGGTGCCTGCGAGCAACGACGACGACCATCGGAGCCAAGGGACACCGGCGGGGGTGCGGGATAGTCCAGAGTGGTAAGCGCATGCGGTGCTGGAAGGGAACGTGCGTGCATGTGGAGCAACTGCGGGAGTTGGCGTGCGGGGTACTCGAGCTCGAGCATCTGCTCGACTCGGGCTACGACGAGCACGGTGGGCAGGGGAAGCAGCAGGGCGCGGCGCGTGCAGGCTGTGAGAGAGTGCGCGCATGGGTGCAGCAAGGCGTGGAGGAGATCGACTAGGAGGATCCAGAGCAAGAGGTGCACGCGAGACGTCTCTGAACTACCAAACTGAAGTAAACTTCAGAACTCGCCTCGGTGCGCCAGGAACACGACGACGGCGAGATCTTGGCCGCTCCTACGGAGACCGATCGACGAAATGACAAGAGCAGGGAGGAGGATGGGTATACCTAGTATACCTATGACAAGGAGGTGAGAGGGGTGCGCCGGTGCATGTGGGAGTGTCGGAATGCAAAACGGACAACGGGGAAAATGCTCGGATGCATGAGACGAACACGTTTGCAAATGAGATGCACATGATGACATGATATGAGATGCATGACATGAACAAAATGCAAAACAAAAGACAATAACCCAACCACGGAGGGAATATCATATCACAATGCCGAAAATGGCAAGAGTTGGAGTTACAAATATGGCAAGTTACATCCGGGGTGTTACAACACTCCACCACTACAAGAGGATCTCGTCCCGAGATCTAGGACTGAAAGAACTCCGGATATTCGGAACGGAGGTGATCCTCGCGCTCCCAGGTGGCTTCTCGGTCGGAATGGTGTGACCACTTCACTTTCAGGAATTTGATTGACTTGTTGCGAGTCTTGCGCTCGGTTTCTTCAAGAATAGCAATGGGGTGCTCAAGATAAGAGAGATCTTCTTGGAGGTCAATTTCTTCAAAGTTGATAGTGCGCTCAGGAATCTTGAAGCACTTGCGGAGCTGTGACACGTGAAACACATCGTGCACGTTTGCAAAGTTGGATGGAAGCTCAAGTTGATAGGCGAGATCGCCTCTTTTGCCAATGATCTTGAAAGGACCCACGTATCTAGGTGCAAGCTTCCCTTTGATACCGAAGCGACGAGTGCCTTTCATTGGAGAGACGCGGAGGTAGACATGGTCTCCGATTTCAAAAGCCACATCACGGTGCTTGTCATCATAATAGCTCTTCTGGCGCGATTGTGCGGCTTTGAGATTCTCACGAATGACTTTGCACATTTCTTTGGCTTCTATGATCAAGTCGTTGCCAAGAAGTTGGCGTTCACCTGTGTCGGACCAATTGAGAGGAGTACGGCACTTTCTGCCATAGAGAATTTCGAATGGGGCCTTGCCCGAACTCGCTTGGAAGCTATTGTTGTAGGAGAACTCGGCATATGGAAGACAATCTTCCCACTTCATGCCAAAGGAAATGACACAAGCCCTGAGCATATCTTCAAGGATTTGATTGACTCGCTCGACTTGGCCACTTGTTTGAGGATGGAAAGTTGTGCTGAAACGAATGTTGGTGCCCATGGCCTTCTGAAAGGAGTCCCAGAACTTAGAAGTGAAGATGCTTCCACGATCTGAAGAGATCAATTGTGGAATACCGTCCAAGGAGACAATTCTGGACGTGTATAGCTCTGCCAGCTGAGCTGCTGTGATAGATTCTTTGACAGGAAGAAAATGAGCCACTTTAGTAAGCTTGTCAATGACAACGAAGATAGCATCATTTCCACGCTTGGACTTAGGAAATCCAGTTACGAAGTCCATCTCGATATGATCAAACTTCCATTCTGGAATAGCAAGAGGTTGGAGGAGACCAGCTGGTCTTTGGTGTTCTGCTTTCACCCTTCTGCAGACATCACATTCATTCACGAATTGAGCAATTTCTCGCTTCATTCGAGTCCACCAATACGATTGCTTGAGGTCATGGTACATCTTCGTACTTGCAGGATGAATGGATAGGAGGGAATTGTGTGCCTCATTCATGATGACTTTTCTCAGATCGCCTTTAGGAACCACAATTCGATCCTCGAAGAAAAGAGTGTCTTTGTCATCCAAGCGATAGCACTTGTATTTGGAAATGCCCTTGTCAATACCACATTTCACCTTCTTCACCATGGTATCCAGGAGTTGTGCCTCACGAATTTGATCTTCCAAAGTAGGAGAGACTATGAGGTTGGCAAGAAAGCCTTGAGGAACAACTTGAAGATTCAGCTTGCGGAAAGCTTCACAAAGATCCGGTTGGAAGGGCTTGAGAATTAAGCTGTTGCAATAAGTCTTTCTGCTCAAAGCATCTGCAATCACATTCGCCTTGCCAGGAGTATATTCAATACTTGGATTGTACTCTTGAATCATTTCGACCCATCGAGTTTGCCTGAGGTGAGGTTTGGTTGAGTGAAGATATACTTGAGACTCTTGTGATCGGTGAAAATGTCCACTTTCCTTGCCAACAAGAGATGTCTCCATGTTATCAATGCATGGACAACTGCCGCCAACTCAAGATCGTGAGTGGGGTAGTTCTTTTTGTTGGGCTTCAACTGACGAGAGGTATAGGCCAAAACTTTCTTCTCTTGCATTAACACAGCACCGAGACCTTGAAGAGAAGCATCACAGAATACTTCGAATGGTTTGGACTCATCAGGAGGAGTTAAGACAGGAGCTGTAACTAGCTTCTCTTTGAGGGTGTTGAAAGCGACATCACACTCAGGCGTCCAGACATACTTGACATGCTTCTAGAGGAGGTTGGAAAGAGGCTTTGCAATCTTAGAGAAGTTCTCAACGAATCTTCGGCAATAGCTTGCAAGACCGAGAAAACTGCGGAGCTGCTTGACATTCTGAGGAGGTTCCCAATTCAGAATTGAAGACACCTTCTCGGGGTTAACAGCGATGCCCTTGGCGGAGATGATGTGACCAAGATAAAGAACTTCATCAAGCCAGAACTCACATTTGGAAAACTTCGCATAGAATTGATGCTCTCTGAGCTTGTCGAGCACCAATCGCAAATGTTTGGCATGATCCTGCTTGTTCTTGGAGAAGACCAAAATATCATCGAGATACACCAAGACGAAATCATTTGTGTAGGGGTTGAAGAGAAAGTTCATCATTCGAGAGAATGTTGGAGGAGCATTGACAAGGCCGAAAGACATGACAGTATATTCATAAGAACCAAAGCTTGTTCTGAATGCTGTCTTGGGGATATCTTGTTTATGAATGCGAATCTAATGATAACCCATACGAAGGTCAAGCTTGGAGAATACTTTAGAACCTTTGAGTTGCTCGAATAGCTCATTGATGTTGGGAAGTGGATACTTGTTCTTGATTGTCTTCTTGTTCAATGGACAGTAATCGACGCAAAGTCGGTCCGTGCCATCCTTCTTATGGACAAAAAGAACTCCACAACCCCATAGAGATGAACTCGGTCTGATCAAACCCAGACGCTCTTGTTCATCGAGCTGCTTCTTCAATTCTTTCAGCTCCTTGGGTCCAAGCTTGTAAGGACGCTTGCAAACGGGTTCAGTGCCGGGCTCAAGATCGATAACGAACTCGACTGGCCGATGAGGAGGCATACCCGGAAGCTCTTCTGGAAATACATCTTGGTACTCACAAACGACTAGAATCTGAGAGATAGCATCCAACTCGCCCTTCTCATTGAGAGAAAACAACCGAATGGTTTCGTCACGAGCGGCATAGATGATAACATCCTCAGAAGGGTGTGTCAATTGAATCTGCCTGGCAGCACAATCAAGCTGAGCCTTGTGCTGAGAAAGCCAGTCCATCCCAAGAATTAGATCAATATCCAAGTCACCAAGAACAATTGGTTTAGCCAGAAATTTATAGTTGCCCAACTAGATGGAAACATCAGGAGCAACCAAACTAGAAGTCATAAGTTTTCCCGGAGAAACAACTTGCATAACTTTGGACAAGACCTCTGTGTCCACATTGTGCTCTAATGCAAATGGGTATGACATGAAAGAATGCGATGCACCGGTATCAAATAAGACTTTTGTAGGAATATCATTAACTGGAAGATTACCCATAATCACGTCAGAAGAATCCTCTGCTTGCGCTGCATTCATCATGTTCACCTTTGCAGACTTGGGATTATGCTTGACCACTGCATTGCTTGAAGACCTCACAGGAGGAGGAGGAAGGTGCCTTTGGTTGAAGCATTTGTTCGCATAGTGACCTTTTTGCTGACACTTGTTGCAGGTTACCTCTGAGAGCGGACGGTGATAAGGAGCATTTAACCTTAGAGCTTGAGGCTGAGACTTGTTCTGGTAGCTTGGGTTGGGTGGGTGGGAAGATCCACGACCACCTGAGTTCTTCTGTTGGTAAGGCTGACGGAACGGAGGAGGAGGAAGGTAGAACTTTTGCTGCTTAGCTGCGCCTTGAGAGGAAGAATAAGACTGAACTGCATCCCTGATTCTCTTCTTAGAAACCTCACACTTGAGCTAAGCACCTTCTTGCTTGAGGGCCATATTGTAGAATTGATCAAACTGAGTAGGCTCAACAAGAACGAGAGCTAGCTGCAGATCCTCTCTAAGGCCACCTCTGAATTGATAGATCATACTCTTTTCATCAGGAACGTCTTGTTTAGCGAAGCGAGCAAGTTTCTGAAACTGCTTGTTGTATTCGTACACTGACATGTTGCCTTGCTTGAGATTGCGGAACTCCTCACGCTTGCTCTCAACAACACTGGTAGGAATGTGGTGAGCTTTAAAGTCCCGATAGAAATCAGTCCAAGTAATCACTCGACCTCCTCTGGAATCCTTGTATTGCTGGAACCAATCAGCTGCTTGATCCTTGAGCTGAAAAGACGCAAACTTGACGTAGTCCTCGGGTCTGACATTGCTGCATTCGAAATGCTTGTTGATATCCACGAGCCAATCGTCGGCGTCTGTGGCCTCGGCACAGTAGCTGAAAGACTTTGGCTGGTTTGCAAGGAACTGGTTGAGGGTAGGAAACTGAGGCTGATGGTAGAACTGCCCTTGACCTTGATTCCCTTGGTTGCCTTGGCCTTGGTTACGCTCTTGCATCAGCTGAATCAACAACTGAGCGTTGGCATTTGTGGTTGCCATCAAAGTTTGCCATGCCTCCGGAGGCGGAGGTGGAGATGGAGGGTTCGCCTGACTCCCATCACTGCGTTCCGGATTCTGACGCGTTGGCAGAGCCATCGTGAAGAGGGTGACATCTGTTAGCATCTTGATTGACAGATAGACAAGTTGAATCAACGGATAGAAATTGCAACATATAGTCTTCACAATAAACATTTGAACAGGGATGAACGAATGAATTCCAAAGTAAACATCACGTCCATTAAGGTGAGAAGCCACTTGATAAGAGATTGATGCATGAAAATAAAAACAAGGCATGAATGGAACAAATAAGTGGTAAGGATTACCCAATCACAAACCAAATATCTGCGGGAAGAAGTGCTAGAGCTACTTGAATCCCACCTATAAACTCCCGAAACTTTCCGGTTATGCAATCAGGTGTTGGGGATACAGGGGAAGCAATATATCTCACCCAAACTAACAATCCCTACATCCAGCTATATCCATCCGTCAACACATAACCAAGAAACCTTCGGAAATTGTGTACCTCAACCTTCGAAAAGCATCTGTTATACGAGTCATGGCAATACTCCTGTACTCACCTCAGTACTGGGTTATCGGGGTTATCTCACCAACAACTGCATAAAAGAGATTTTCGATGTTGGCGTACTAAACTCAGGTATTCCAGAACTGCAACGATAAAATTATGGCGACAACACCTCAGAGCTCAACTCCCCGGGACACTTCCACTAAACCCCTGACAGGAGGCACCAAGACAATGTTCTCATCATAAAACCATCGGAACGATTCCAAGATACCCGCGTGAACCTAAAAAATTTTTTAGTGAAATTTGAGGAGAGGAAAGTCAAAACTTCTACGTCAGGAGACCTCACCAGAGCGACTAAGGGACTGAGGAGTAAAAAGAATTCCTAACTCTCCGATATATATAATCCTAAATGACTCAAAACATTTTTCTAGACACAACTCGGCCGCTAAAAACGATCAAGCAATGGGGCTCCTAAGGTCGGGGATGGCTCTGATTACCAACTTGTAACGCCCTCGATGCGGCTATATCTCCCACGTGTCGAAGCACGACTTAGAGGCATAACCACATTGAAAGCAATGTCGCAAGTGAGGTAATCTTCACACAACCCATGTAATACATAAGGGAAAAGATACATAGTTGGCTTACAGTCGCCACTTCACACAATACATAAATAAACATCCATCATTCAGTTTACACTCAAGGTCCGACTACGGCACCAAAATAAAAGAAGACTACCCCAAATGCAACACAGATCCCCGATCGCCCCAACTGGGCTCCACTACTAATCGTCTGGAAATGAAACATAGTAATGACCAAGGGCCTCATCAAACTCTCACTTCAGCTCAGTTGCGCCCTCTGCGCTGGTTTCATCGGTACTTGCATCTGTTTTGGTAGAATCTGTGAGTCACGGGGACTCAGCAATCTCACACCCGCGAGATCAAGACTATTTAAGCTTAAGGGAAGGCTGGTGTAATGAGGTGGAGCTGCAGCAAGCGACTAGCATATATGGTGGCTACGGTCGCAAAAGAGAGCGAGAAGAGAAGCAAGGCACGGTCGTGAAGCTAGTAGCGATCAAGAAGTGATCCTAGAGCAACCTGCGTCAAACATAACTCCAACACCGTGTTCACTTCCCGGACTCCACCGAGAAGGGACCATCACGGTTACACACGCGGTTGATGTATTTTAATTAAGGTCAACTTCGGGTTTTCTACAACCGGACATTAACAAATTCCCATCTGCCTCATAACCACGGGCACGGCTTTCGAAAGATAATACCCTGCAGGGGTGTCCCAACTTAGCCCATCATAAGCTCTCACAGTCAACGAAGGATAAACCTTCTCCCGGGAAGACCCGATCAGTCTCGGAATCCCGGTTCGCATGACATTTCGACAATGGTAAAACAAGACCAGCAAGACCACCCGATTGTGCCGACAAATCCCGATAGGAGCTGCACATATCTCGTTCTCAGGGCACACCGGATAAGCTAAGCGTACAGGTACCGACGTAATCCAAGTTGCCAAGGAATGGTCCCGCACGGTGCTCTAGTTTGGACCAACACTCAGAGGAGCACTGGCCCGGGGGGGTAAATAAAGATGACCCTCGGGCTCGCGAAAACCCAAGGGAAAAAGGCTTAGGTGGCAAATGGTAAAACCAAGGTTGGGCCTTGCTGGAGGAGTTTTATTCAAAGCGAACTGTCACGGGGGTCCCATAAATCACCCAACCGCGTAAGGAACGCAAAATCAAGGAACATAACACCGGTATGACGGAAACTAGGGTGGCAAGAGTGGAACAAAACACCAGGCATAAGGCCGAGCCTTCCACCCTTTACCAAGTATATAGATGCATTAATTAAAACAATAGATATTGTGATATCCCAAAATATCCGTGTTCCAACAAGGAACAAACTTCATCTTCACCTGCAACTAGCAACGCTATAAGAGGGGCTGAGCAAAGCGGTAACATAGCCAATCAACGGTTTGCTAGGACATGGATGGTTAGAGGTTTGACATGGCAATATGAGTGGCATGATATAGCAAGTGGTAGGTATCGCAGCATAGGCATGGCAAAAGAGCAAGCATCTAGCAAGCAAAGATAGAAGTGATATCGAAGGTATGGTCATCTTGCCTGCAAGGTTCTCAGAGTTGTCGAAGGCTTGATCCTCGTAGGCGTTCTCAACAGGTTCCTCATACACGTACTCGTCTCCCGGCTCTACCCAAAGCAAGAACACAAGCAATGGAACCACAATCAAACATGGAGCAATGCACAAGCAATATGATGCAATACATGACATGCTATGCGAGATGTGATATGCAATGCATATGTGTGCTCCGGAAGGAAAATGATGAACAAGGCATCAACTTGGCAAACCAAGTATGCTGCTGGAAAGATGAGATGATTTCGGTAAATCGATATAAAGATCACCGGAATCGGATGCACGGTTTGCAAATGACAAGCAAAACAAGAATGACGCGAATCTGCGTTTAACAGCACGATGCTACTTAGCATGCCACAAGAAACTATGCTACAGCACTCCAACATACAAACAAATCATATGGCAGTGAACTATAAGAGATGCTTAACAAAAGAGGAACACTGAGCTACGGCTAAATCACATCATAACAGGCTCAAACAAGCATGGTGAAAGTGCAAAAAATATCAGGTTCACAGACTTAGTGAAAATACTAGTATGCCAGAAATTAATATCAGGAAGGCATGTTTAGAGCAAGCAAACAACAAGCTACAGGAACTTATAATAGCAAAACAAGACATGGCAGGAATCTACTCAAAGCATAGATCAAAAGTCCCTTACTGACCATAAGCCAAAAAGGACCATAAGAAAGGATGGCACCCATGTAAACATAGCAAGTTTTATTAACAGTTTCAGACTTAGTGAAATTTCAGGACATGGCAAAAACAGATTCAACATGGCATCTTTACAAGCTTGATTAACTCACTATCAGGCATATCATGGCATGGAACAAGTACTAGCATGAAGTAGGTAGGAAAATGAAGCTATCCTTGTACAAAAACAACCTCATAGCATGCTTGAAATAAAACACACAAAAATGACAAGACAACATCATGATGTAAAATGACATGTTCATGAACTTGCTCAAATGCAGAAACTAATGCCACCACTGGATTGGTGGGATTTTTATACCCCAAAAACATATATAATATGTCTAGGTTGCTATAGAAAAATCCCCACATTTATGCAAAAACCAATACAGCCTATAATGGAAACCTCAGCATATGCCAAAACTGGCATGTTCCGAATTTGGAATAAAACAGAAAAACGTGAGGGAAATCTAGATGCACCTAGGTTGTTCCCAGCCATTAGACTGACTGGTAGGGCCGTGGTCCACGTGGCTGGGTGTGTGTATGACCGGTGGGGCCAAAGCGTCAGTGTTACAATGAAAAATAAAATCAACAAAAATCTGTGGGGAGCCTGGGATTCGAACCCAGGTCTCCTGGTTACAAGCGTGGGTGTGCTACCAGTTGGGCTAGGACGGGGCTGCTGGTTTGGTAGGGGCTCGTGTTCTGGTGAAGCAACTTGAGGCTGATACGGGCCCCTTCTCATCTACAACAGAGAAGACGCCGACGGTGCCTGCGAGCAACGACGACGACCACCGGAGCCAAGGGACACCGGCGGGGGTGTGGGATAGTCCAGAGTGGTACGCGCATGCGGTGCTGGAAGGGAACGTGCGTGCATGTGGAGCAACTGCGGGAGTTGGCGTGCGGGGTACTCGAGCTCGAGCATCTGCTCGACTCAGGCTACGACGAGCACAGTGGGCAGGGGAAGCAGCAGGGCGCGGCGCGTGCAGGCTGTGAGAGAGTGCGCGCATGGGTGCAGCAAGGCATGGAGGAGCTCGACTAGGAGGATCCAGAGCAGGAGGTGCACGCGAGACGTCTCTGAACTACCAAACTGAAGTAAACTTCAGAACTCGCCTCGGTGCGCCGGGAACACGACGACGGCGAGATCTTGGGCGCTCCTACGGAGACCGATCGACGAAATGAAAAGAGCAGGGAGGAGGATGGGTATACCTAGTATACCTATGACAAGGAGGTGAGAGGGGTGCGCCGGTGCATGTGGGAGTGTCGGAATGCAAAACGGACAACGGGGAAAATGCTCGGATGCATGAGACGAACACGTATGCAAATGAGATGCACATGATGACATGATATGAGATGCATGACATGAACAAAATGCAAAACAAAAGACAATAACCCAACCATGGAGGGAATATCATATCACAATGCCGAAAATGGCAAGAGTTGGAGTTACAAATATGGCAAGTTACATCCGGGGTGTTACATCTGGGGTGGGGATGATCTGCCCTGGGGTTGGAAGCCTGTGTTTGATCCCCGCCGTCAGGTACCTCACCTCCCGCAGATCCTAGATGTTCTTCTCCATTACGGAGGAGGCCATCCACTTGCCCTGAAAGCCAGATCTTGCTATTGCTAGAGAAGATGGGACGGAAGGAAAGTTTGGGACTTGGGCACTGGAGCTCAGGGAATTGAAAGGCATAGGAAGAAGAAGGCGTGAGGTGAACAGATGGGTCTTTGTCCTCTTATAGAGGCAGCGAATATCAAGCGCCCCCTCATAAGCCTTAATCTCGCCTATTCCCAAGGGGGCGTGTGAACGGCACGGTTGGATTGCCCACAACCCCTATTGATTAGAATCCCGTAATAAGGGGGCACGATCTCTGCTTTGACAAGACATGTCATTGGCGGTACCTTGAAATGCGAAATGAGGCTGTAAAATGGTTCAGAATAATAATAAGGCCAGAACATAACGTCTCGCCAGAAAAGTGGCCCATGGACGTGACTTATTTTAAGTATTGTTTCTTTTTACAGCTTAGGGTTGTACATGTTAAGCAAAGCCGGAGACAGCTCTTTATATGTGGAAAACTGCTTTGGAGTATTCGGAAATGGGAACCCGCCTTGCAATTTAGAAGACAATCTGCGCGCTGGATACATCGTCATTGAAGCCTGGTTCAGGGGCTACTGAGGGAGTCCTGGACTAAGGGGTCCTCGATCGTCCGGGCTATGTGATATGGGCTGGACTAATGGGTCATGAAGATACGAGATAGAAGAACCTTCCCCGTGTCCGGATGGGACTCTCCTTTACATGGATGGCAAGCTTGGTATTCGGATCAAGTACCTTCCTTTCTCTGTAACCGACTCTGTATAACCCTAGATCCCTCCGGTATCTATATAAACCGGAGGGTTTAGTCCATAGAGGGGAACACAATCATACAGGCTAGACATCTAGGGTTTAGCCATTACGATCTCGAGGTAGATCAACTCTTGTAACCCCTATACTCATCAAAGTCAATCAAGCAGGAAGTAGGGTATTACCTCCATTAAGAGGGCCCGAACCTGGGTAAACATCGTGTCCCCTGCCTCCTTGTTACCTTCGATCATTAGACGCACAGTTTCGGACCCCCTACCCGAGATCAGCCGGTTTTGACACCGACAGTCATCAACGGTGAACATCTCCATGTTGATCATATCTACTATATGACTCGTGTTCGACCTTTTGGTCCTCTGTATTCCGAGGCCATGTTTGTACATGCTAGGCTCGTCAAGTGTAACCCAAGTATTCTGCATGTGTAAAATTGTCTTACACCCGTTGTATGCGAAGTAGAGTCTATCACACTCGATGATCACATGGTGCTTCTAAACGACAAACTTCCGCAACGGTGCATACTTAGGGAGAACACACTTATATTGAAAATTTAGTGAAGGGATCATCTTATAATGCTACCGTCGTCCTAAGCAAAATAAGATGCATAAAAGATAAACATCACATGCAATCAAAAGATGTAACATGATATGGCCATTATCATCTTGCGCTTTTGATCTCCATCTCCAAAGCACCAACATGATCTCCACTATCACTGGCATGACACCATGATCTCCATCATCATGATCTACATCATCGTCTTATCACATGGTCGTCTCGCCAACTATTGCTTCTACAATTATTGCTAACGCATAGCGATAAAGTAAAGCAATTACATGGTGTTATTTGTTGACACGTAGATCATACAATAAATTAAAGATGACCCTATGGTTCCTGCCAGTCGCCGTACTCATCGACATGCAAGTTGTGAACCTATTACAAAACATGATCATCTCACACATCAACATAGATGACATCACGTTTTGGCCATAACACATCACAACATGCCCTGCAAAAACAAGTTATAGTCCTCTACTTTGTTGTTGCAAATTTTACGTGCCTGCTATGGCAACTAGCAAGAACGATCTTACCTACGCAAATCCACAACGGCGATAATCAAGATACCTTCTAACATTCTACAAGGACCGCCTTTGTCAAATCAGATTCAACTAAAGTATGAGAGACACACACCCGCCATCCACCTTATGCAATACAAGTTGCATGTTAGTTGGTGGAACTGGTTTCATGTGCGAGGACATGTTAGGTTGGTCAGAGCCACTTCAACCCACAATATCGCCGAATCCAAATAAGACAAGGAGGTAAGAAATATGAACATCAACGCCCACAACTTCTTTGTGGTCTACTCATACATATACATCTACGCATATACCTAGCTCATTATGCCATTGATGGGGAACGTTTCATGAAAATCAAAAAAATTCCTATGAAACACCGAAGATCTAATCTAGGAGATGCATAGCAACAAGAGGGGAGTGTGTCTACATACCCTTGTAGACCAAAAGCGGAAGCATATATACACGGTTGATGTAGTCGTACTCTTCGCGATCCAATCATGATCCAATCTGATCTAGCATCAAACGGACGGCACCTCTGCGTTCAGCACACATGCGGCTCGATGGCGTATCCTCCTTCTTGATTTAGTAAGCAAGAGCGGAGAAGTATATGGGATCTCAACCAGAACGACGGCGTGGTAGAGATGGTGGTGGTGCAATCCCGGCAAGGCTTCGCCAAACGCGGCCAGAACCAATCTGAGGAGAAAATGGAGTTTTGGGAGAGGTAGGACTACCGCCGGGGCGTGGGATTTGGTGTGTCCATCCCCTCCCTATCCCCCACTATTTATAGGAGGAAAGGGGGAGGGCTAGGGTGCATCCTTGGCCCCTCCTCCAAGGGAGGGGGCGCCGGCCTAGGTAGGAGTCCTTCCTCCCCAAGGCACCTAGGGGGGTGCCTTCCCCCCTTATGACTCTTCCCCCTCTCCATGTTCTAGACACATGGGCCTCTTGGGGATGGTGCCCCAGGATCATGTAGGCTAGGGCGCACCCCCAACAGCCCATGTGGGTCCCAGGGGTAGGTGGATACCCTCGGTGGACCCCCGGGCCCCTTTCTGCACTCTTGGTACAATACCGATAATGCGCGAAACTTTTCCGGGGACTGAAAAAGGACTTCCTATATATGAATCTTGATGTCCGGATCTCTTCCGGGAATCCGAACGACATTCGGTTACCAATGCACATATCCCAATACTACTCTAGCGCCACAGAATGTTAAGCGTGCAGACCCTATGGGTTCGAGAATCATGTGGACATGACCAAGACACCTCGCCGGTCAATAAACAATAGTGGGACTTGGATGCCCATATTGGTTCCTACATATTCCATGAAGATCTTTATTGGTTGAACCAGGATGTGAAGGATTCAGTCAATCCCATATGGAATCCCTTTTTTCGATGATATGTTACTTGCCCGAGATTCGATCGTCGGTATCTCCATACCTAGTTCAATCTAATTACCGACAAGTCTCTTTACTCATTCCGTAATACAAGATCCCATGACTAAACTCATTAGTCACATGAAGCTTCTTATGACGTTGTATTACCGAGAGGGCCCAGAGATATCTCCCCATCACACAGAGCGACAAATTCCAGTCTTGATCCATGCAACCCAACAGACATCTTCGGAGATACGTGTAGAGCACCTTTATGATCACCTAGTTATGAAGTGACGTTTGATAGCACACAAGGCATTCCTTTGGTATCCGGGAGTGGCATGATCTTATGGTCTAACAAACTGATACTTGACATGAAGAAAGCTATAGCAAATAAACTAGGTGCTACGATCTGTTTCTAAACTTACGGTTGGGTCTTGTCCATCACGGCATTCTCCTAATGATGTGACCCCGTTATCAAATGACAACTCATGTCTATGATTAGGAAACCATAACCATATTTGATCAGCGAGCTAGTCTAGTAGGTGCTTACTAATGACACGGTGTAGTTTATGTATTCACACATGTATTTAAGATTCCAGTCAGTAAAATTCTAGAATGAATAATAAATATTTATCACGAACAGAAAATATGATAATAGCATATTTATTATTGCCTCTAGGTCATATTTCCAACATCCACCTCTATAAATTCCCAAATATTCCAAATACATTAGAGAGCCACCCAAAATACTTTTTCTGCTGCCGCAAGTTTATGTTCTTTCGTCCCATCTGAAGGCATTCTCCGGTACTTTGCCGTAGGAAGAATCGATCATGGAGGGCATCTATATCAACCTTGCTGCCCTTCCAATGATGTGTGGGTAGTTTATCATACATCTACGGTTCCACAGATAGTAGCTAGATGGCTTTCTTATCTCTCTTTAATCTTCTATACAATGTTCTCCTCGATATTCTTGGAGATCTATTCGATGTAATCTTCTTTTGCGGTGTGTTTGTTGGGATCCGATGAATTGTGGGTTTATGATCAGATTATTCATGAATATTAACTGAGTCTTCTCTAAATTCTCTTATGCATGATTGTTCAAGCTTTGTGTTTCTCTCTGATCTATCTATTTGGTTTCGCCAACTAGATTGATTTATCTTTCAATGGGAGAGGTGCTTTGTAATGGGTTCAATCTTGCGGTGATATATATCCCAATGACAAAAGGGGACAAGACACGTATTTGTATTGTTGCCATTAAGGGGGAAAAGACGGGGTTTATTCATATTGCTTGGATTTACTTTGTCTACATCATATCATCTTGCTTATGGCGTTACTCCATTTCCTATGAGCTTAATACTTTAGATGCATGTTGGATAGTGGTTGATGGGTGGAGTAATAATAGTAGATGCAGGCAGGAGTCGGTCTACTTGTCTCGGGCATGATGCCTATATACATGATCATTGCCTTGAATATCATCATAACTATGAGCTTTTCTATCAATTGCCCAACAGTAATTTGTTCATCCACCGTACTTTATGTGCTCGAGAGCAATGCCTCTACTGAAAACTATGGCCCCTGGGTCTACTTTCATCATATATATATATATATATATAATCCAAAAATACCATGCTGCAATTTATTTACCATTAGTTTATTTTGTGTTTTTATCTATCTATCTATCACTATCAGATTTGATCCTTGCAAATAACCGCCAAGGGGATTGACAATCCCCTTGATCGCATTGGGTGCAAGTATTTGCTCTTTTGTGTGTAGGTCTAGTTAACAAGGTTTCGCATGGTTCTCCTACTGGATTGATGACCTTGGTTCTTAACTGAGGGAAATACTTATCTCTACTGTACTGCATCATTATCTCCTCTTCGAGGAAATCCCAACGTAGCTCACAAGTAGCAGGAAGAATTTCTGGTGCCATTGCCAAGGAGACATCACCAAAGCCTATCAAGTACCTTCGCATAAACTATCATCTACTTGTTCTTAATTTCATGTGCCATTTGCCTCTCATTTTCATATCCCCCACTTCTAAAATAATTTTACAAAAAACACAAAAATATTTTCGTTTGCTTGGTTGCTTGTTTGCTTGCTTGAAGTTGCTATCATGTCTGAGTTTGTTATTGAAAAAGATGAGGATGGTAAAATTGCTAAAGTTGAAATTCCCACAAATCTGGTTCTAAAATTTTCATTGCGGGAAGTGGGAACATCATAGGAAAAAGTGTTATTTAAGAATTCTTTAATTGTACGGGGGCATTGGTTTGTGATGATATTCCTATCTTGAAAAGAACCAAGAGTTACGTCGAAGCTATTTCAGCACTAGTCCTTAAACTTGAGAGAAGATTTATGCATACTCACCCTATTTTGCAAAGGTTGTTCTATGAATTACCGGTTATAAATAACCCAAGGCTAAAAAGATAGCTACTATTGACCTTATGAATGAATTTCATTATATAGTACGTGAGACTAGAGAGATCTTTGATTTTTATAATATGAGCCATCAACGTCCTGTCATAGATGAAATTTTATATGATGGAGATTATCTGTTGGGATATTCGTTTTGTGATAATCATACATTTGATGAAAATACTAAAAAAATAAGTTCCTCCTTTACATATTATCCAGCAAGTTTACTATGGCATTAGTCAACAATATTCTTGGATCGTAAAAGGGAACCAACAAGGATTTGATGAAAGTTGCCCGAACAATGCTAAAATTTTGGTTAATGAAGTGTTCCCCATTGTTTTTGAAAAGCCTCCTGATGAACACGTACCACATGATGCAAAATCTAAGGATGAAAATACTTGAAATTATGCATTATGCCTAGTTAGGGGCGTAAACCAATAGCGCTTGTTGGGAGGCAACCAATAGTTATCTTTATTTTTTCCTTTTTTGTTTTATGTTTTTGTGTGTGCACACAATTATGCTACTTTTATGGTCGTGTTTTTGTGTTTAAATTAGAGTTTTGTGCCAAGTAAAGCCTTTTGGATGATTTGGTCGATAGTTGCTTTGATTCTGTGAAAAAACATAAACTTTTGCGCCTAGTAGCTGAATTATTTAAATTCACTCGAACATGATAAAATTCTGAATTTTTTACACATGATTTATATACCAATTTCCCACGTTTTCCAAATTGTTCAGAATTTTTGGAGTTAGAGAAGTATTGCGTTTGTCCAGATCATTACAGACAATTCTGTTTTTCACAGATTTTGTTTTTGTTGCATAGTTTGCTTGTTTTAATGAATCTATGGGTTGTATCGGGGGGTATAATCATGGTGAAGTTAGAATATAGTAATATGCAATAATAAAATATGAATGGGTTTACAACAGTACCTAAATTTTATGATTTGCTTGTTATACTAACGGATCTCATGAGTTTTTTGTCGAGTTTTGTGTGTTGAAGATTTCAAGTTTTGAGTGAGATCGCGATGGATAAACGAATAAGGAGTGACAATACCATAAGCTTGGGGATACCCAACGCACACCAAGGTAATATTCAAGGAGACCCAAGACTCTAAGCTTGGGGATGCCCCAGATGGCATCCCCTTTTTCTTCTACCAACCATCGATAAATTACTTGGAGCGATATCTTTACTCTTCACATGATATGAGTTTTGCTTGGAGCATCGTGTATTATATGTGTCTTTGCTTTGTTTAATTTTTAGTTTGCCACAATCATCTTTGATGTACACACCTTTATGAGAGGGACGCACATTTATTCGTCACTTTGTGCTTCACTTATATCTTTTGAGCTAGGCAGTTGCTCTAGTGCTTCACTTATATCTTTCAGAGCATGGCGGTGGTTATATTTTTAAAGAAATAGTTGTACTATCATGCTTCACTTATATAATTTTGAGAGTTTAATAAATAATAATGGCAATATGCACGGGCTATGAAATTGCTCCTAATATCATAGGTATTCAAGAGGGATATAATAACAACTTTCATGTAGATCACTGAATATGATAAGTTTGATTCCTTGCAATAGTTTTGCGATATATAGATAGTTGTTAGGACCAAGAGTATATCGACCAGAGGGAGGGTGAATGGGAGATTCAAAATTTTCTTTCAAAAGCTTTGAAACTAATCCCACTCACAGCAGCGGAAGTAGTATCGAAGGAAATTAACTTAATTAGTTTACTTCGTCAGAAGCATATTCATCGACAAAAGCATTGACAAAAGTGCGAGCACGATGAATCACATGTTTAACTACGATGAGAGTAACACAACAAGCAAATAGATGCAGCAGAATGAGATACAGCATGGTACATATTGAAACAAAAGCACAACGAATCCTAAGTGAACGATGGTAATGAATGAATACAGACAAAGATAATGAAACAGGGTGAACAATGAAACCCGAAAGGATAACAATCCGAACGAAGTGATCTAGAACTATCGACAGAGCACAAATGTAAACTACTGAAAGAAAATAGTTGAGTAACTAGAACCATTGGTGCTCGACGGCGACGGAGAGATTTGGTAGACCATTTCACCCTTCTGCCAAAGGGCTACATCTGGTTGGAGGGGCTGTGACTTAACACGGAAGATAAACTCTCTTCACCCTATTCTCCTTCAACGCAGAGTTGATCAGACTCGGGTTGATTTCACTCGTGGTAGATCTTTTTTGGCGATCTCCAAACCTTCAATCGACCTTCGCGAACCACAGTCACTCTTGGTTGCTGAAGATCTGGCTCGGTGAAGACAACAACTCTTTAACACTCGAAGTTGAAACCTATCCGTCCAGAGAGTGCACAGCTCTCAAGAGTAATAGGTACAAGAACTCTCACTCAGAACTACTGTGATGCTAAACCACTGTCTAAGTTTGGGCTCTTGGTTTTTCTCTCGGTCGATCTTAAACTCAAATCACTCGGAGAGGGGATGGTCAAATCAATCTTCTCAGAAATCTCAAGCAGAGCAGCCAACGCACAACATTGGAGTGGGCTGGCTATTTATAGTCGTAGCCTTCCCATATGAGAAATCACCAAAAACACATCGGGTTCAGCCAATGGCCGAATAACACGACTCCAATGACCGGACTTGAGCACAACGGTAACATTTCTTGCGGAGCAAGAAATGCTAACTCCTCGGTTTGAGACAAATCTCTCGCAGCGAAGAAGATTGCAGTCTCTTCAAGGCAAGTATTTGCTCGGAGCACAAATTTATTTCTCTCGCATCTTTCATAGGTTATGGCTAAGCATCATAGTAGATCTAAGCATCGAGAACATATACCTCTCTTAATAGTACGGAGGTCCTATGACTCGAAAGAATGAAAGAAGAACAACGAAATGAATACTATGTCTTCACTTTGTCTTCGACTTCCATTGCTGCAGTCAATTTCTTCGGACAACAGTACCGAGTCAAATGCTTTGTTTCAGCAGTAAGATTTCAAAGGGGCCAATTTCTTCATGTAAATCTTCTCGACTCTATTACTTCAACAACTATAGCTCGCTCTTCTCTACAATGCAGATATACTTCGGTGAAGTTCCTCGAACTCAGCACTGGTGACAGCATTCTGTTCGGTTGTGTATGGACTTTTTCTCTGTGTATGCACTATCAAACAAATTAGTCCATGCATGTTTCTATCAGCAATCTCCAAAACACAAGGATGGCAGATATTGCACCAACAATCCCCCCCCCCCTGTTTGGACGATTGTTGACAAAACAGATCACATTGAATGACAGATAATGAATGGAATGTAATGCGTATAATAATGAAAGTCAAGAGATAATTACGAAGATAAGATACTTCCCCTCAATTTATGCTTCATATATGAGGAACTGGAGGAACAATATTTTTCTTCGTATGAGAAATTGAAAGGAAATCTTATACATAAGTTCTTTCAATGCACTCGACGGTGTCTGAGGTGGTTCCTATCATGATATCTTTGAAGAGAATTAGATGTAACAAAAGCTTTTAAAAGTTTGTGACAAGGATATAGTTTTCTTAGAGGCCAATTTGAATCCACACGAGATATACTTTTCTGGCATGTTAGGTATTCAAAGAAAACAGAGCAGGAAGGAGAACATATGAATGTTGCTCGAAATGGATATACTTCAAATCATGATTTCCCTGCAAAACTGAGGATAAAAGAAGAAATAGTTGCGAGGAAAAACACTTCGTGAGTTGATCAAAAGACCTTCTCGAAAGGCATAAAAAATTTAGACTAACATTCTTTTTCTGCATGGTTAGATAATAAGATATAGTAATCGACGCATATCCATCAGCAACAGATATAGTTCATTTAGTACTTGAAGTACTTCTCCAAATTATAATCACATGATGATTCTATGTTCTTCTTCGAGGAACAGATATGTTTGCCTATAAGATATATGAGTTTTGAACATAATCATTCACAAGAAAAACATTCGATGGTACCTGTAGACAAATAGTGTGAAACAAAAAAAATTGCAGGCG
>NC_057807.1:112414222-112452771 GCF_018294505.1 Triticum aestivum
TACATGGCGTCCGAGTATTTCAGCACCACATGCGGTGCGATAAGTTTGCGAAGCAAATTGTTCGAGGGAAAACCAAATAGTGAATGCAAAAACACCCTGCAAACCCCAAAAAACTATCACTCGATGTAATTCTGCCCCTTTTTGTCAACAAGTGTCAAAAAGGAAAGAGAGGAGGTACAAGGAATTACTCCGTGGGAGAATCTTCTGAATTTGAATTAAAACCACTCGGCGAACCAGACTCTGAAGAATGTGGAATGGTCGAGGCAGAAGCAGGAGTAGCAGCTTGGCCTTGGAAGACTTGGAGCAATGATATCTGGCTTATAGACAAGAGTACTGGCTGTATCTGCAACTTCATCATCATGATTGACAAACAACAGACCTGCTGAAGCAGAATGTTGTGGGAGCACTGGAGTTTGTCTTCGGATGCGCGGAATAGCAAGCAAGTCTTGGTAGTCATATTCCTTGAAGAAGCCCTTTTTGGCTAAATACTTGCGAGAGTAATCCTTTCTCAACAAGGTCCATGTTCGCTTACTTGCATCCTTCTCATGCAGAAGAATTTGACGAGTGTGATTATGAATCATATTCATCTCAGTCATCAATTCCACCTTTTCCTTTCTATCCATCTTGATGTGTCATTCTAGAGTCTCCTGTGTGCGAATACAAATCTCATAGAGTGATGGATTCTCTTCACGAGGGGCTTCCACCCTGGCATCCCTAACATTCGAAGCATTTTCACACGCAGAAGCAGTTGCAGCGGAATCAACAGGTTCCTTCCCTTTGCTATAATCCTTCACAATGCGCAGAGTGTCACGAACTGGTGGCATGAATACCTTCGGTATATAAGCCTAGAAGAATTTCTCATTTGTAAGGTGCTTGATTGCGAACATGATCCATGGAGCATAAGGCTTTAAAGACTAGGGGATATCTACTGCGCAAGCAAGGTTTCGAATGAAATGGTCTGGTATGTCAAACTGGATTCCTTGAGAAATTGTGACGAGAGCATTTCGCACAAAGCCTTTGATGGAGTTTGGCCTGTTTGTTGGCATGATGGTATTGCACATAATGTGAAATAGCCCTTTGTTATGGTAAGCCAACTTCTTAGGATCAATATCAATGCATTCGTCGCCCACCTTGGTGGGATCCATCTGGACGTGGAGTTGTGCTTCAAACACTTCCTAGAAATGTAGTTTGTACTCTCTGATGTTCTCAAATTCACATCGAGGCAAATTTATTAGGGCCAGAAAATGATCTACCGAGCATTTGATTCTCTCTCTGCCAGTCCTCCATTCAAGCCTCCAGGTAGAGGTATTTCCCATTTCTCATGTGATGTATAGCGTGGCATAGAACTAAGAATGATATCTTTGTTCCAACCATGATTAAAGCGCATGAACCCCTTCAGAAGAGCATGTTCAATATGGTCAATTGCATTGAGGAAGCAGGCCATTTCTTCGAGCTTGGCAAAGTTTAATATCTTATGATTGAATATTCTGTGCTTGCCAAACAGGATCGGAGCATAATAAACAGCCTGTTATTCAGTCCAAAACCTCGATGACTTTTCTCCTTCGTAAGGGCTGACCCTAAAGAATGCAACCTTCGATGAATGAAGTTGTTCATTAAATGCAGGGCCATTGGGGTCATACTCAGCGGTGAATAGCGAAAATGATTCTTGAAGACTTTCCGATGTTCTTACTCACTAATTTCCATCAGCTGAACATCATCAGAGGCCGGCACATACTCATCGATGGGCTTCAATGGGGCAAGTGGATTTATAACTTTCTCTGAAGCTGATGGCATGGAAACATTGGTCTGATTTTCAATGTCCTTCACTGAAACTCCTTAACCGGCTTTCTCATTGTCGGGCACTAGGGCATTTTCTTTCGGTGAGTTTCCAATGACAAGCGGCACAACAACTCCTTCAGACTCTTGATACACAACTTGTTCTCCTTTGGTCAGGTGTGGCAGCACTGGTGGTACAACTGATTGATCTTTCTCTTCGGGAGCCATGGGCTCTTCAAATTTCTTTTCTTCATGTTCTAGCTATGAAGCCAAAGAACCAGGAGTAGGGTCAACCTCCATCTGGGTAGGGGCACCAGATGAGGAGACTGGAGGGGTATTTCCTTGGGAAGCAACTTGCTCCCCCTCAACTTTCTCACCCTCCTTGGTGGATGCGGAGGGTTCAACTTGAATTTTCTTCAAAGGCGATGAGACTGCCTTTTCCATCCCAATCTCTTTGTCAAGTTTTTCTTCAGGAGCATTTTGCTCATGCACAACATTCTCTTCTTCAGGTTGACCAGATACATATCCACCACATCAGATTCTTGTTCGACTGAGGTAGGAATGATAACTGTTGTAGGCTTAGGTTGTTGCTCGGTTTCTTCCTCGAGACGAGGGGATGGTGGGATCTGTTGCAGTGGGGCACTTGTGTCAACAGGTGCATCAGTTGATATAGATTGGATACGACGATCCTTGGAAGCCTTCAACTGGCTGGCCCTTGCTTGAGTCTTCTGATGCTTCGCTTCTCTTTCTCTTCGTCGAGCAAGATCTACTTGATGCTTAATCTCATCATTTCTTTGATCGCAGAGCTGAGAAACATCCATCCTCAGCTTGGAGTTCCACTTAATCTTGTTGTTCCTCATGACAGTGAGGGCTTTGGTGATTTCAAGAATTCCCTTGTTCACGTCTTTCCTTTTAGACTCAGTGTGAGCTTCATTTCTCATTTTCTCAAGCAGACGCTTGTCCTCTACAATCTGATTCAGCTCCTTGGTAATTTCCTTCAGCTCAAAGAAGTTCTTTGTTACCATCTTGGTAACATCATCAGGAAAACCCAGACTTCTCAACTCAGATGGATTTTCATCATAAGAAGCACCTTCGATGATGTCAAACATAAGATCAAAAACATATTCCTCTTGGGAGTAGGAACAATTTTCTTCGCCTTCTTGGCAGGGGCAGCAACTTTTTCATCTGTTATCAATTTCCTCTTCGCAACTGGGTCAGCAGAACCTTAAGGTTTATCAGATGGGATGGGAGCAAGCCTTGGTGAAGATCTCAATGGTGGTGAAACTTTTGCTAGAGAGGGAGTTTGGTAAAGCTTATCAAGCAGAGCACTTTGATCATACAAGGGAATTTCTTTGCCAGCATTATCATCAGAAGAATCATCAGGTGAGGCAGATGCGACCTTTCTTGATTTTCTGGCAATAGACTTCTTCTTCGAAGCTCGAGGAGAAACAGACTTCCTCTTCTTCTTTTCTTTTCGGGGCAGATGCCCTGATAACCCACAAGTATAGGGGATCGCAACAGTTTTCGAGGGTAGAGTATTCAACCCAAATTTATTGATTCGACAGAAGGGGAGCCAAAGAATATTATCAAGTATTAGCAGCTGAGTTGTCAATTCAACCACACTTGAAAGACTTAATGTCTGCAGCAAAGTATTTAGTAGCAAAGTAGTATGGAAGTAACGGTAACGGTAGCAAAAGTAACAGTAGCAATTTTGTAGCAATCGTAACAGTGGCAACGGAGAAGTAACTAAGCAAAGATCAATATGAAACGAACTCGTAGCCAATGGATCAATGATGGATAATTATGTCGAATGGCATTCATCATGATATAGTTATAACATAGGGTGACTCTGAACTAGCTCTAATTCATCAATATAATGTAGTCATATATTCCGAATATAGTCATACGTGCTTATGGAAAAGAACTTGCATGACATCTTTTGTCCTACCCTCCCGTGGCAGCGGGGTCCTAATGGATAATAAGGGATATTAAGGCCTCCTTTTAATAGAGAATCGGACCAACGCATTAGAACTTAGTGAATACATGACCTCCTCAAACTACGGTCATCGCTGGGAAGTGTCCCTACTATTGTCACTTCAGGGTTTGCCGGATCATAACACATAGTAGGTGACTATAACTTGCAAGATAGGATCAAGAACACTCATATATTCATGAAAACATAATAGGTTCAGATCTAAAAGCATGGCACTTGGGCCCTAGTGACAAGCATTAAGCATGGCAAAGTCATAGCAACATCAATCTAATAACATAATGGATACTGGGGATCAAACCCAAACAAAACTAACTCGATTACATGGTAAATCTCATCCAACCCATCACCGTCAAGCAAGCCTACGATGGGATTACTCATGCACCGTGGTGATCATCATGAAATTGGTGATGGAGGATGGTTGATGATGACGATGGCAACGGATTCCCCACTCCGGAGCCCCGAACAGACTCCAGATCAGCCCTCCCGGGGAAGAACAGGGCTTGGCGGCGCCTCCGTATGGTAAAACACGATGAATCCTTCTCTCTGAATTTTTTCGTCCCCCAACATGAATATATGGAGTTGGAGTTGAGGTCGGTGGAGGTCCAGGGGGCCCACGAGGCTGGGGGCGCGCCCAGGAGGTAGGGCGCGCCCCCCACCCTCGTGGCCAGGGTGTGGGCCCCCTTCTGTTGATTCTTTCGCCAGTATTTTTTATTAGTTCCAAAAAGTGACCCCGTGAAGTTTCAGGTCATTTCGAGAACTTATATTTCTGCACAAAAATAATACCATGGCAATTCTGCTGAAAACATCGTCAGTCCGGGTTAGTTTCATTCAAATCATGCAAGTTAGAGTCCAAAACAAGGGCAAAAGAGTTTGGAAAAGTGGATACGTTGGAGACGTATCAACTCCCCCAAGCTTAACCCATTGCTTGTCCTCAAGCAATTCAGTGGACAAACTGAAAGTGATAAAGAAAAACTTTGATAGACCCTGTTTGATCTTGTTGTTGCAAATATGTAAATCCAGCATTCAAGTTTTCAGCAAAGATCATGAACTAACCATATTCACGATAACATTTAGGTCTCACGTTTACTCATATCAATGGCATAACCAATTAGCGAGTAATAATAATAAATCTTGGATGACAACACTTTCTCAAAACAATCATGATATGATATAACAAGATGGTATCTCGCTAGCCCTTTCTGAGACTGCAAAACATAAATGCAGAGCACCCCTGAAGATCAAGGACTGACTAGACATTGTAATTCATGGCAAAAGAGATCCAGTCATAGTCATACTCAATATCAATTAATAACAATGCATACAAATGAAAGTGGTGCTCTCCAACTTGTGTTTTTTATAAGAGGATGATGACTCAACATAAAAATAAATAGATAGGCCCTTCGTAGAGGGAAGCAGGGATTTGCAGAGGTGCCAAAGCTCTAGTTTTTTAAACAGAGATAAATAATATTTTGAGCAGCATACTTTCATTGTCAACATAACAACCAAGAGATCTCGATATCTTCCATGCTACATACATTATAGGCGGTTCCCAAACAGAATGGTAAAGTTTATACTCCCCCACCCCCAACAAGCACATTCCACGGCTGGTCCAAAACAACAGGTACCGTCCAACTAACAACAATCCTGGGGGAGCTTTGTTTGCAATTATTTTGATATGGTTTGAGCATGGGACTGGGCATCCCGGTTACCGACCATTTTCTCGTGAATGATGAGCGGAGTGCACTCATCATGAGAATAACCCACCTAGCATGGAAGATATAGACAGCCCTAGTTGATACATGAGCTATTCGAGCATACATAACAAAATTTCATTTGAAGGTTTAGAGTTTGGCATATGCAAATTTACTTGGAATGGTAGGTAAATATCGCGTATAAGTGGATATGGTGGACTCATATGGAATAACTTTGGGTTTTATGGAAGTGAATGCACAAGCATTATTCCCGCTTAGTACAGGTGAAGGCTAGAAAGAGACTGCGAAGCGACCAACTAGAGAGCGACACGGTCATCGACATGCATTAGGATTAACCAACAATGAGTGCAAGCATGAGTAGGATATAAATCACCATGAACATAAATATCGTGGATGCTATGTTGATTTTGTTTCAACTACATGCGTGAACATGTGCCAAGTCAAGACACTCGAATCATTCAAAGGAGGATACCATCCTATCATACTACATCACAACCATTTTAATAGCATGTTGGCACGCAAGGTAAACCATTATAAACTCCTAGCTAATTAAGCATGGAATGAGTAACTATAATCTCAAGTTGTCATTGCAAACATGTTTCATTCATATGAGGCTGAATCAGGAATGATGAACTAATCATATTTACAAGAACAAGATAGGTGGACTTCATACCATCTTTTCCTCATCTCAATCTTTTCATCATATATCGTCATTATTGCCTTTCACTTGCATGACCGAACGATGTGTATAATAATAATAGTGCGCGTGCATTGGACTAAGCTGGAATCTGCAAACATTTATTCAAAGGATAAGACAAGGTAATAAGGGATCTTTGTTAGATCAACAATAATGCATATGAGAGCCACTCAACATTTTCATCATGGCCTTCTCTTCTCGAGCCCCAAAGAAAAGAAAAGAATTTCAAAGAAACAGAAAAACTATTTACACGGGAAAGCTCCCAACAAGCAAAAGAAGAACGAGAAATCTTTTTTGGGTTTTCTTTAATACTACTACTTCAAGCATGGAAAGTAAACTAGCTAAAAGCTATAACTAATTTTCTTTGGTTTTTCTGAAAGTTCTTCAAACACACAAGAAGAAAACAGGAGAAGAAAATAAACTAGCATGGATAGTATAATGAAAAAGTATGAACACCGACAACTTAGAATGACTGTGTGAACATGAATGTAATGTCGGTGAGAAATACGTACTCCCCCAAGCTTAGGCTTTTGGCCTAAGTTGGTATACGCCCATGGATCAAAGTGGTCCTCTTCGGTGTACTAAGGAGGATCCTCGAGGTTCCACTGGTTAGCAAGCTCCTACGGATCCCAGTGATAAATAGACTCCTGATATGGATCAGGAGATGGTTCTGGCTCATGCTCTGGGGATCGTGTTTGCTCCTAGTATCCATAAATGTCATCGGGCGGGATGAGGTATGTGCCCGAATGAATTTTAAACAAAGAAGGTGCACGCAAGGTAATAATCTGACAAGTATCTTCACTATACACCAGGTTAAAAATGAGTCCTTTCTCCTTATCATTGCAAATAAAATCATGTGCTACCATAATTTTATAGCCTAAGAAAATAGTGGGCAGCACCTTTTCTTCTTTCTCATAGTGTCTAATAGGTATCTCAAAATATTTAGCAAGACGTGAAGCAAAGATACCTCCAAAAATGGGGCCCTTTGTGCAGTTTAGACTCAACTGTTTAGCAACCATAGTGCCTAAACTGAAAGTTTTATCACGAAGTAAAGCATGACGCAAAATAGCAAGGTCAGGAGCACTGAGGCCCCTGTCAGTGTCAAAACCGGTGGATCTCGGGTAGGGGGTCCCGATCTGTGCGTCTAGGCTGATGGTAATAGGAAGCGAGGGACACAATGTTTACCCAGGTTCGGGCCCTCTCGATGGAGGTAAAACCCTACTTCCTACTTGATTAATATTGAAGATACGGGTAGTACAAGAGTAGATCTAGCACGAGATCGTAGAGGCTAAACCCTAGAAGCTAGCCTATGATGGTATGATTGTATTTGTGACCGGCCTTCTAAGGACCAACCTCTCCAATTTATATAGACACCGGAGAGGGCTAGGGTTTACATGGAGCCGGTTACAAGGAAGGAAATATAACATCCGGGTCGCCAAGCTTGCCTTCCACACTAAGGAGAATCCCATCCGGACACGGGACGAAGTCTTGAGTCTTGTATCTTCACGCTTCGATAGTCCGAACGATGTATATAGTCCGGCCGTCCGGATACCCCCAAATCCAAGACTCCCTCAATAGCCCCTGAACCAGGCTTCAATGACGATGAGTCCGGCGTGTAGTCTTGTCTTCGGCATTGCAGGGCGGGTTCCTTCTCCGAATACTCCAAAGTAATTACCGAACACTTGAACCATGTCCGGATCCACAAAAATTATCTTCACATGCCACCGTAGAGAGAATGATATTTCACAAATGCAATCTGCTGACAACTTTTTAGGCAGCGCGACGTGTCATTACGGTTGGGTCATTATTCGAACCGTTTTACCATAACAAGCCACAGTGCATATTGCGAGGCGGTTTCCTTGACACGTCTTGTCAAAGTAGAGACCGTGTCCCCTTATTACAGAATTCTCATCAATACGGGTATGGGTAATCCAACTGCACAGCTAATCGAGGCGGGTGGGGAACGAGCGGGTTCCACCAGGCAAGTGGGGAGGCGCAAAAAGCTTTTGCCGCCTCTATAAAGAGGTAAGGTCTCTTCCTCCTTACCCACGCCTTCTCCTTCCGCTATCCTATTCCCATATGTCTGAGCCCTAACGCCTAGGCTTTCTCCTTTTCCATCACAGAGAGTTCTTCCAAAGATGTCCGGATCTGGAGCAGGAGGCAAATGGATGGCCTCTACTGTCTAGGAGAAAGATATAAAGAAGCTCCGGGAAGCCGGGTATCTGGCCAAGAAGGTCGGCCACTGTCTCCCACCGGCGGGACAGGTCGTCCCTACTCCGGAGCCTCACGAGAGAGTCGTGTTCCTTCCCCACTTTGTCCGCGGGCTCAGGTTCCCCTCCACCCATGTGTCCGTGGGGTCATGTATTACTACAGGATTGATTTTCATGATCTTTCCCCCAACTCTTTTCTCAATATCTCGACGTTCATCGTCATGTGCGAGGCCTTTCTCCGGATTTCGCCTCACTTTGGCCTATGGCTGAAGATTTTCAATGTGAAGCCCAAGGTGGTGAGTGGCGAACACGACGAGTGCGGCGGCGCCATGGTGAGCAAGATGCCCAAGGCTGTTTGGCTGAAGGGTGCCTTCAACGACTCCGTCAAGGAGTGGCAGCAGTAGTGGATCTATATCACTGAACCACATGGCAAAAAGTGGGCTGCAGCCCCGGAGTTCAGATCCAGAGCCCCACTACGTCTCACTTCCTGGCCCAAGAAGGGCCCGAATTGGTCCTCATCCGATGAGCTGTCGCTGCTCCAGACGCGCGTTCAGAGCATGGTTGACAAGGACGTCAAACTCGTCGACGTAGTCCAGGTGATGCTAGTTCGCCTGTTCTCCCTTGCCAGCGTCGAGCCTGCAATTTGTGGGAATACGACCCAACCGAGCACCTGACCCTTCGGGAGCTCTATGATTCCTCCCACGAGGATATCTGGAAGGTGCTCTTTAAGTCCGGCAAGTCATGGCCGGGCTCTTCCGAGGACCGTGGGTATCAATTATCCCATTCTGCAAGCCCGGTAAGTTATTGTTATGCTCTGTCCATCCATGCTTCGGCCGACATGTCCCGAGGGAGCCATTTTAATCATGCTTTGTCACGACCCTAGGGATGGATAAAAAAGGTGGGGCGGATACATTGTCCGGCCCCGCTGCCGGAGGAACCGGCCGGACCTCTTCTGACGAAGATGCTGGTCCCCGCGCCTTACGAGGCGCCAAAGAAAGAGGCCTCCAAGAAGGCCAAAAAGACCCGGAGTGGCCTCCGTCGTCGTGAGGCTTCGGATGCCAAATCCGAAGACTCCAGCGACGATCCTTCTTCTGAAGACGAAGAGGAGGAAGCAGAGAAGGACGAGCCTCACTCTGGGGGTGGGAAGAAAAGGACGGCCTCCTCATCCCTGGAGGCCGAATCGCCCAAGAGGGGAAAAAGTTCCCTCCCAGAGGCATCTACCGCGGCTGCCGATACCAGCCCGGAGTGGGATCCCAGGGCCCAGCCCCTGGAGAAGTCGTGAGTATACGAAATCCGAACACGCATATGCGTCCAGGATTGTTTTTTGGGTATAGTACTTTTAACTGTTGCCATATTTTGCACAGTCCAGCAAGGTCTTGCGCCGGACAGTCCTCATCGGATGATTCGCTGAGCTCGGACGCCTTGGTGAGCGAGATGCCTCCAGAGGCCCCTTCCCCAAAGTCCAGGCGCGACACTGAGGTGTCGTCTCAACGGGACCCGAACCAGGGGGCATATCACTGGAGCCTGACACACGGGAGCGATGGCCCCTGAGTGTGCCGACAGCGGGGGCGATCTTGGGTTCGGCCCACAGCCGTACAAGGTCCAGGAGACCTCTAAGGCTCCCGGATCGGGTGAGAAGCCACCTTCGACGGTGGGAGGCTTGCCTACTCCGCCGGCAACCTCTGGCCAAGCAGAGTTGCCAGGCGGTCTGTCGACAGTGTTAAAGAACGCGTCTATCGTCGATGAACATCGGACCCTCATGGGTGCGGTGGTTGAAATGATTCAGTCCGCCGAAAGCGGGCCAAACGAGTCCTGCCTTGGCCTTATAAAGGCCTTTGAGGTATGTTTCCTAAGAAACCTTTGAGGAATCTTCATAATATGAGTAGTAGCCCCTGATACAATGTCCGGCGAAAGAAAGGGAGCCGGGCAGGGGATCAAATCCTTTGTTAAGGACGTGTACCTCTTTGTTTGAAAACAGGCGTGTGCGGAGAAGACGTCCGCTCATAATGCGGAAGTGTCCGAACTGAAGTAGAGCCTGGAATGGGCCAAGGAAGAACTTGGCCGTGTGAAGAAGCAATTAGAGGATAAGCAAGGTATGTTGAAACATTGTCTTGCATTAGGCGCGAATGAGTAATTGTGCCTATTGAAAAGTATTTTTGTTGTATACCCTAGTAGTGAGTGCCGAATATGAGGCACAGAAGAAGGCTGTGGCTGATGCCAATGAGAAGGCTGCCGCCGAGCAAGCGCTTCGTGAAAACATGAGGCCAGGGTCGTCACAGCCGAGCGGGAGCTCCAGGAGGCTGTGAAGAAAAGCGAGGGCTTGGAGCAGAGTCTGGTAGGGAAAGAATACGAACTCGCCCAAGCTCTCCAAGCCGCGAAAGATGCTCGGGAAGAAGCCCGAGGTGCTGTACGGGACATTCAGGAGGCATTGAATTCTTGTTTTTACAGGGGCGTTTGCGGATCTGCCTCGCAGCATATCAGATGCCGCCCAATTTTACCGGACCGAGGAGAAGAAGTCTGCGAAGAGGAATTTCTGGTCGCAGTATTTGGCGCCGAACTATCCGGTGCCTTTTATCGATCAGCTGAAGCAGCTGGTCGAACTGCACCAGGCGGCCGAACTAGCCATGAAGGACTTGGTTGTCCGGCTGCGGCCTGCGGAGCCAATTCCAAGCAGTTACTTCGGACTCATGAAGCATATTGTGGGCGCCTATCCTTGGCTTCATGCTATCAAGCGATCAGTCCGTATAGAAGGTGCGCGCATGGCGTTTGCCCGTGCAAAAGTGCATTGGGGGAAGTTTGGCGCGGAGAAGCTGATGACTGAGGGGCCGCTGGAGGGTAAGGAGCACCGCAAGCCCGATTTGTACTATGAAGGTGTACTGAAAGGGGCCCACCTTGCGGCGGATAAGTGTGCCAAAGACATTATATTTCCCTGAGGGCATTCGTGCCGCTTTTTGTAATATGGGATAATGGCATTTTCATTATATATTGCCTGTTTTGTTTGAACATACGTTCTTCCAGTGCGGCCTTTTATTTTATGTAAATCCTGAGAGTTGGATGGTCGTCGGCTTTTGCCCCCACGTAAAAAAGAATACGGGGGTGTTCGGGATATATCTGAACGCTCTTTATCGCATAGTTCGGTCCTTTTAAGGAGGTGTTTCTCACTACGAACCACGCAATCGGACTATAAGGCTTTATTACTCTCACTTAGCCATAGAAATTCGAGTATGGTCGGCGCAGCCCCTAGTGTTTGGAAGACCAAACTAGGGGCCCTATTGGCGCCTGATCAGAAGACCGATCCGTCGCACTCTGCATTTATAATGGCGTTGTGCGAAATAAATCTTTAAGGATTTCACAACCTCTCGAACAGCTGACCAGCTCTCGCTGCATCATGACAGTCAGTTTTCGGCTTTCTCTACTGAGGTGCTCGTCTGGCAGAATCGGGACACAATCGCAGTAGTTCTCCCAGCGCTACCTTAGCCGATAGAACGGAACATAAGGTACCAAAACATGGGAGCCGAGCAAACCCAACCAATGACCCAAGACATGATTCGGAGCTGATGCATATAGTGCTATAAGTTCGGGGTGTCGAGCGACCGAAAAGGTGGTCCGACTTTGTTGTCATGCTGTGAAGCCCCTGGCATAACCGGGCGTAACACGAAGCGTGGCTGCCATTTTTTGGCAAAGAGGCGTCAGCGATAAACGACTGCCAGTAAGTGTTATTTAAGTCTACGCATTGTAGTAGGATGGTATGTCTATGCATATGAGTACGATGTATGAAAAAGAGGTGTTTTTTTGGCGGAACCTGTGATGGCCGGACTGGAGGGGGTTGTGAGTGGATCAAGAGTGAATCCAAACTGCCTTCTACCTGCATGTTCCTGCCATTGTATGTCCGGGCTGATTCCACGCCGCCAATCCTGTTCTTCGTCAAAGTTAGTTTGTAAAGACAAATGCTTGGAGGCAGCTGAACGTCCTCTTGTGGTTGGTCTTAGGGTTCCTGATCGGACCCTGGTGAACCCAGCCGTTATACCGTGAAGTAGCGCAGACTCCTTAGTTGGTGTCCGGATAGTTGGCTGTCATATCAAAGTTTTGATAGGCATGCGCGACTCGCTACTCTGGCAGCTGTATGATTTCCGCTCTAAGGGTGGGGTTCGGCCTTGCCCATAGGTGTGATTGCATCACATGGTGTTGGCCTGAGTGGTTTACCACATGGAATCTAGTCAACGTGGTTCATCCCGTTAGCATACGGTGAATTACCGCATGGTGGGAAGGTTGTAGGACCTTGAAGTATGTCTAGAGGGGGGGTGATTAGACTACTTGACCAATAAAAACTTAACCTTTTCCCAATTTTAGAGTTTGGCAGATTTTAGCTATTTTAGGACAAGTCAAGCAAACATCACACAATTCAAGCAAGCATGCAAAGAGTATATAGGCAGCGGAAATTAAAGCATGCAACTTGCAAGAAATTAAGGGAAGGGTTTGGAGGATTCAAACGCAATTGGAGACACGGATGTTTTTGGCGTGGTTCCAATAGGTGGTGCTATTGTACATCCACGTTGATGGAGACTTCAACCCACGAAGGGTAACGGTTGCGCGAGTCCACGGAGGGCTCGACCCTCGAAGGGTCCACGAAGAAGCAACCTTGTCTATCCCACCATGGTCGTCGCCCATGAAGGACTTGCCTCACTAGCGGTAGATCTTCACGAAGTAGGCGATCTCCTTGCCCTTACAAACTCCTTGGTTCAACTCCACAATCTTGTCGGAGGCTCCCACGTGACACCTAGCCAATCTAGGAGACACCACTCTCCAAGAAGTAACAAATGGTGCATTGATGATGAATTCCTTGCTCTTGTGCTTCCAATGATAGTCTCCCCAACACTCAACTCTCTCTCATAGGTTTTGGATCTGGTGGAAAGAAGATTTGAGTGGAAAGCAACTTGGGGAAGGCTAGAGATCAAGATTCATATGGTAGGAATGGAATATCTTGGTCTCAACACATGAGTAGGTGATTCTCTCTCAGAAATGGTAAGTTGGAAGTGTAGGTTCGTTGTGATGGCTCTTTCCACGAATGAAGAGGAGGTGGAGGGGTATATATAGCCTCCACACAAAATCTAACCGTTACACACAATTTACCAAACTCGGTGGGACCGAATCGCTAAACTCGGTCGGACCGATTTAGTAAACCTAGTGACCGTTAGTGATTTTCGGTGGGACTGACATGCATCTCGGTGAGACCGATTCGGTTAGGGTTAGGGCATAACGTAATCTCAGTAAGACCGATTACACAAACTCGGTGAGACCGATTTGGTAATAAGCTTTCCAGAGAGTTGGTCAGGTAAACTCGGTGGGACCGATTTGCTCTTTTCGGTGAGACCGAAATGTTACAAAAAGGAAACAGAGAGTTTACATTGCAATCTCGGTGGGACTGAGCGCTCACTTCGGTTAGACCAAAACGTTACGAAGGGAAAAAGAGAGATTACAACCCCATCTCGGTGAGACCGTGATCCTTATCGGTAAGACCAATTTGCTTAGGGTTTGTGGCAGTGGCTATGACTTTTGGAATCGGTGGCGCCGGATAGGAAGAATCGGTGTGACCGATTTTGGCTTTGGGTTTAGGTCATTTGTGGATGTGGGAAAGTAGTTGAGGGTTTTGGAGCATATCACAAAGCACATGAAGCAAGAGGCTCATTAAGCAACACCTCATCCCTCCTTGATAGTATTGGCTTTTCCTATAGACTTAATGTGATCTTGGATCACTAAAACATAAAATGAAGAGTCTTGAACTTTTGAGCTTGAGCCAATCCTTTGTCCTTAGTATTTTGAGGGATCCACTTTCATCATCCATGCCATGCCATTCATTGAGCTTCCCTGAAATAATGGTCTTGGAATAGCATTAGCTCAATGAGCTATATGTTGTTATGAATTACCAAAACCACCTAGGGATAGTTGCACTTTCAATCTCCCCCTTTTTGGTAATTGATGACAACATATAGATCAAAGCTTCGACACATGATAATAAGATTGAATAACATCGTCGCTTTGAGAAGTATGTGATAAGCAAGAGCTCCCCCTAAATTTGTGCATGGGTTAAGGTTTGCTTTGGACTGCAAATGCACAATGAATTAGGCTCATGGGTTACTCTTCCATGTGACATACATCTTGGTGGAGTGCTCAAAATAATAAACAATGAATACATGCACTCATCACCAAGCATAGTGAAGGATCACATAAGATAGATAGGATAATATCAAGCACGCATAAGTGTAGCTTATGATCAAACACATGATCATCAATGTCTCACAAGCATAGTATCTCAACCAAAAGCAAACAAAGTTTAAAGACCACCAAATAAAGCAAGAGAGAACAAAAGCAACACTCTCTCTCTCTCGAAGCCTATGATCTATACATTTTTCTCCCCCTTTGGCAACAAGTTACCAAAAAGTTCATAGAAAATGCATAGTGCTAGATCGACTCTCAGGCTTGATCTTCTGGTGGTGGTGTCCTGATGACTCCAAGGACGAAAGCTTCAGTTGAAGTAGAGGGTGCTGGAGTGGATGCTGGAGCTGGTTGCACTGGAACTGTAGGGGCAGTAGATGGTGCTGAAGTTGTTGCTCTAGTGTCTGTCACTGGCACTGCAACTGACCTTTGGGCTCTAGGCACTCTGGCAAACACATTTGTGGTAGTCTTGCCCTACTTCTCCTGCATGTCCTCCTGCAGCTGCTCTACAACTGACTGAATCTCAGTTACTTTAACATCAAGGTCATGGTATTTTAGTTCCATGATTCTCTCAAGGCTCTCCTGATTCTGAGTGAGGGTGGCCAGTCCTTTCTCAATCCTCAGTGTAGATGCTATCAAGTAACCAAGCTGCTCCTGTTTGGTTGTCAAGAAATATTCAGATGCCTCCTCTTGAGTTGGCATCTTCGCAGCCTTCTCCTTCTTTGCCTTCTCCTTCTTCTCCTGAGCTTGAACTGATTGTGGATCATTTTCATTCATGACAACCTCATTGTCCTCAAAGTCTGGATAAAGTGGAAAATGTTCCTTATCCAACTGATATCTCCCTGTGCCCATCTTTGAGTTGATCAATTCCTGAATCTGAGGTGCATATCCATAGCTCCTCTTCTGATCTGCTGCAGTCCTCTTGATTGTTTCAATCATCAGGCTCATGACTTTGAACTTCTGTGGCACATCAAACACATGCAGCATGTTGATGGCATGCCCTCTGATCATGTTATGGTCACCAGACTTGGGCAACAGATTGTGCCTTAGAATCCAATTGATGGTTGGCAACCCTGACAGCAGAAAGTGAACTGATCCAAACTTGTGAGTCTCTACTGCCTTGTCTGGGATTTCCTTGTACATGTGAGCCATTGAATTGTGACCCAACTTCTTCTTTGCATAAATGTCCAGGTCATCCTCATTTTCCTTGGGGGCATTTACCAGCCTTGCCCATTCTTCAACAGTGGATTGGTACCTTGTACCTTCAGACATCCAAACAATTCTATCATCTGGGTAAAAATGTGCTGTGGAGTAGAACTGCATGATAAGCTCATCATTCCAGTTGGTGAACTTCTGTCCAACAAAATCAGCAACTCCACAAGCAACAAAGCTTTCTTGCACTCCAGGATAGTGCTGCTCATTGTCCCTGATGTAGGTCCAGTCGACCCACCTCATGTCACAGACTATAGGCTTCTTGTCCAACAGAATTGTTTCATAAAAGTCCTGCTGTTACTTTGTGTGGAACCTGTAGTCAACAGCAGTTCTTCTTCTTGAACCATATGGATCTTCCATCCTCCACAGTCTTAGCCCTGAATCCTTCCTGATTCTCATGTCCTCAGCCACAGGATGGGCATCATTGTGGTTTGGTATCTTGGGCTTGAGCTTTCTTAGGACCTGTCCTTCTTCCTCCTCATCTTCAGCAACATTGGGCACTGGGGCCTTGTTCTTCTCAATAGCTGGAATACTCCTAGTATTCCTCTTTGGAACTTGCTTGGCCTTGGAGGCAGCGTTGGGTGCTTCCTTGGGCTTGGATGTTGCAGCCCCTGATCTGATTGCATCTCCCATGAGCTTGGGTGCCTTAGGTGCTGGTTGAGCATCCTCTTCCTCTTCTTTAGAATCTCTTCTCATTGAGGGCTTTCCAAGGACCTTGGCAGTTGTGGTTCTTGCTCTCTTCTTTTTCTTGTCCTGATCACCATCATCCTCTGATTCAATTGTGAACTTCATAGTTTCACCAGTGGGGACTTTTTGAGGTTTGGAAGAAGTGACTTTCTTCTCAGGTGCTTCTTTGGGTTGAGGCTAAGCTGGCACTTGAGTGGACTTTCTAGCCTTTGGCATTGGTGTCCTCTTGGCAGGAACTTTCTTCTTCAGACCTGGCTTAGTGCTATGTGCAGAGCCATATTCCTTCTTGAGCACCACTTTCTTGGAAGTGGCCTCATCTTCCTCAGCTTTGTAATCTTCATCCTCTGAATCTGAAGTTCTTTTCCTCCTTTGCCTAGTTGCAGCCTTAGGCAAATTGCTAGGAGTACTTCTGCTCCCTTCATCTGTAATTGAGGGACTAGTGCCCTCACTCAAGTCCATCTGCTCTTCTGACCTGTTCTGGCTGTCACTCTGATCTGACATACTGCAAAAGCTGACTGCTGACCCTGTGAAGAGTTATAGATGAGATAGAATAGATGAGCATCACAAAATGTAGAGATTTTTGCAAAAGAATGATTCAAAAGTTCAGTTTTAGTTTTCCACAGAAAGCATTTCGGATCAACCGATTTTCAAACTCGATGATATCGAAACAGTTTTGGAACCTAAACTGATGATCTGGGCTGGACCGAGTCACAGTTCGGTGGCACCGAGACTGCTAGGGTTTCACAGAATCCTCAAATCGGTCGCACCGATTAGTAATTCTCGGTCAGACCGAGAGTCACTAGTGCAATGGCATAAGCCAAATCGGTGGGACCGAGTTTTTCAACTCGGTGGGTCCGAGATGGTTTCGGCGGAAACCTAACCCTAAAAATTTCAATCTCATCTAATCTATGGACTACTTTGGCTGGATAGAAGAGTTTCAATCGTGGCAAGATTCAATAAAAATACAATGTGCTTGGAATCAAACATGGATAGCACAAAGATCAAGTCCATACCCTAACTTGGCGGTGGACTTGCTACAGCGGCAACAGCGGGGACGAAATGTGTTGACGGTGGCGGAGACCAGCGACAGGAGGCTGCTGGCGACGAGGAGCCGATCCGGAGACCTCCGATGGCAGAGCGAGCTATTGCGCGGGCGAAGGGTTTCAGAGAAATTTCCAAAATTTTGCCCGTGGCTATATATAGCCCGACCCTGTCGGTGTGACCGAGTGGAATAACTCGGTGGCACCGAGATGCATAATTGTGTTCAGTTACAGCAAATCAGTGAGACCGAAGAGTTCAAATCGCTTGCACCGAGATTCAAAACTCAGATCAACTTAATGATCTCGGTAGGACCGAAATGGAGGAATCGGTCTGACCGAGAATCACAAAGAGGTTTTGGAAGTTTAAGTCTATGACGAATCGGGGACTCCGAGTCCTCCTCACACAGAGTGTTTCGAATCTGACTTGATCGAATTTTGTGATGTAGCATGAATGGAGTTTGAAATGAGAAAAGCATAGATAGCTAAAGAAGGTTCTTAGGCATTCTTGTCCATCCACTTGGCCAAAAGAAAAGAACCCAAACAGTCAAAACAACAGGTGGATGTCCTTGAATGAGTAAAATATGCACCAACAACTCACACAATAAGATGGCAAATAAAATATGTGCCAAAGCATGCAAAACCAATTCTAGCATCTATCAAACAATTGGCGATGACTAGGTCATCTATATATGAGTATATTGACTTAGGAGTCAAATGAGAACATTTGATCATAGGTCATACTCATCGTTTACGCTCAAGTGGGGTTACCACTTTTACATAATGCATTGATGTGTTCACACCTTTAGAGTTGCTTTGACTCAATTCTTAGAGTTAAGCTCCCCTAGATGTGAGATCCCCCCTTAGAGGGATGAACTAACCTTGATGATGACTTCATGTGGGTGTTGAAGATGTAGATGCTCAATGTTGATGTAGATCATTCAGAGCAATCCTTTGGAGTGAGTTGCACTTTCAACTTACCTACATGGGTTAGTCTCACAAGGAACAAACAAGAATATCCATAGACATAGAGTGATGCACACACAAGATGATGTCCATGAAATCATTAGGTTACCTTGTCCCTTCCTTACCAACATGAGGGTTTGTGACTCCTTGAACTAGTGCAAGATGTGGAAGTTGATTGCACTTGTTCTTGCCATAATGATATGAGTGAAGAATGTTGGAGGAGTCACCCTCAAGAACTCTTAGTTCTTCTTCTTCGGGATACACATCATCTTGATGGGAATCCTTGGAGTTGTAGTTGTACTTGATGAAGTAGAACTTGACGTAGTCTTGGGAACCCACTTGAACGAGGCTTTAGGTGCTTCTTCAAATGCATCAATCTCTTCTTGAAGCTTGTCCTTGCCTTTGCTCTTGTGGTCTTGTGGTGGAAGATCAGCTTGAGCTTGTGTTCCCTTGAAGGAAGTGGGATCATACTTCTCTTGTTGAGGAACTAACTTCGTCTTGGGGTATTGATCTTCTTCCCACTCAACTCCATTGGCATTGAACTTTCGTTCAAAACCAACACCTTGATTCTTCCGGTGCCTTCCTTGCTTGCGTACAATTTCCTCGAATTGCTTACTCCCGGCAAGGCTCTTGTAAACACCTTTCTCTATAATTCCCTTCAATAAGCTGTTTCCTTGCTCAAGTGTAACTTGGCTAAGAGGATCATTAGTGGAATCAAGAGAACTACTAGAAGCAACAATATTGGATTTGACATTGTTATTGTTACTACTAGAGGAAGTATCTTTCTTGTACTTGTTACTAGACTTGACTTGAGGCATGTAAGTAGATGGGAGTAAACGCTTGGCAATGTAAGAAGAACTTTTCTTGTGGAGATCATTATTGATTGCATTTAAGAACTCATGCTCTTGCTCAAGATTGAGCTTTTCAAAGCGTAACTTCTCATGAGCCCTTAAAAGTTCTCGATGATCTTCATAGATAGTTTCATGAGCTAACTTAAGAGAGTTTAGTTCTTTAGTTTGAAGCTCAATCTTCTCCTTATCATTGTCATTCATTTTATCTTGATTGGAATGATTAATTGACGTTTCATCATAGTATTCATCACTAGAGTTGTCAACAAGTAAATCATCATCCACAAGCAAGTCATATTCATCACTATTCAAATCAACATACTCAGGATGTGTTACCTTTGGACCTTTGGCCATGAAGCATCTTCCAACACCTTCATTTGGTGAGTCAAATATGTCGTAGGAGTTGGTTGACACAAGTGCTAGACCGGCAACACCTTCATCTTGAGTATATTCGGAGTCGGAGTGATAGCTTCTCTCGGAGTGATTGTCGGAGTCAAAGCCGGATACCCATTCACCAACATGAGCTTGATGTCTTTGTTTTGTGTAGCTCCTTGATGACTTGTCCTTCCTTTCCGAATCCTTGCTTCTCCGTGAGGGTCTTCATTCATAACGATCATCTCTACTCCTCCTCTCTCTTGGTGGTGATTCTTCTCTTTTGCTCCTTCTTCTTGGAGAATCTTCTCTTCTTTTGTAGGGTGTCGTACACTCATTGGACTAGTGTCCGGGTCTCCCACAATTGTAGCAATTGCGCTCTCGACTAGAAGATCTTTTGTCATTGTAAGACCTTGACTTGGAGCTTCTTTCTTTGCTTCTACTCTTGTAGAATTTGTTGAAATTCTTCACCATTAAGCTGAATTCTTCATTAAAGGTTGGTTTCTCACTTGATGATGTGGGGGCTTCACTTGAGGCTTTGTAAGCACCACTTGACTTGTTGTGAAGTTCCTCCTTATCCTTGAGTGACATCTCATGAGCAACAATTCTTCCAGTGACTTCCGTTGGCTTGAGATCTTTGTAGTTTGGCATCATTTGGATCAACGTGCATACGGTATCATACTTTCCATCCAATGCTCTTAGAATCTTCTTGATGATGAATTTGTCGGTCATCTCTTCACTCCCTAAGCCGGCAATCTCATTTGTGATAAGAGCAAGCCTAGAGTACATTTCAGCGACACCTTCACCATCCTTCATTTTGAACTTGTCAAGCTGACTTTGGAGCACATCCAACTTGGATTCCTTGACGGACTCGGTACCTTCATGCATATCAATCAAAGTATCCCAAATTTTCTTTGCATTCTCAAGACGGCTGATTTTGTTGAATTCTTCGGGGCACAATCTGTTGAAGATGATATCACAAGCTTGCGTTTTGTATTGCAGCATCTTCAATTCTTCCGCATTAGCTTCACGGTTCGGTTCTCTCCCATCGAATAATTCACCTTGCAAGCCAATACAAATAATTGCCCAAACGGCGGGGTTATGTCCAAGAATATGCATTTTCATCTTATGCTTCCAACTAGCAAAATTAGTACCATCAAAGTAAGGACCTCTACGGTGATAATTTCCCTCGCTAGACGCCATACTCTCCTAGGTTGTGAAACCAAGGCTATGAGCACCAAAAGCTATGGAAATCAAAGTAAATGGAGACCAAAGCTCTGATACCACTTGTAGGACCTTGAAGTATCTCTAGAGGGGGGTGATTAGACTACTTGACCAATTAAAACTTAACCTTTTCCCAATTTTAGAGTTTGGCAGATTTTAGCTATCTTTGGACAATTGAAGCAATCATCACACAATTCAAGCAAGCATGCAAAGAGTATATGAGCAGCGTAAATTAAAGCATGCAACTTGCAAGAAAGTAAAGGGAAGGGTTTGGAGAATTCAAACGCAATTGGAGACACGGATGTTTTTGTCGTGGTTCCGATAGGTGGTGCTATCGTACATCCACGTTGATGGAGACTTCAACCCACGAAGGGTAACGGTTGCGCGAGTCCACGGAGGGCTCCACCCATGAAGGGTCCACGAAGAAGCAACCTTGTCTATCCCACCATGGCCGTCGCCCACGAAGGACTTGCCTCACTAGTGGTAGATCTTCATGAAGTAGGCGATCTCCTTGCCCTTACAAACTCCTTGGTTCAACTCCACAATCTTGTCAGAGGCTCCCAAGTGACACCTAGCCAGTCTAGGAGACACCACTCTCCAAGAAGTAACAAATGGTGCGTTGATGATGAACTCCTTGCTCTTGTGCTTCAAATGATTGTCTCCCCAACACTCAACTCTCTTTCATGGGATTTGGATCTGGTGGAAAGAAGATTTTAGTGGAAAGCAACTTGGGGAAGGCTAGAGATCAAGATTCATATGGTAGGAATGGAATATCTTGGCCTCAACACATGAGTAGGTGGTTCTCTCTCAAAAATGGTAAGTTGGAAGTGTAGGTTTGTTCTGATGGCTCTCTCCACGAATGATGAGGAGGTGGAGGGGTATATATAGCCTCCACACAAAATCTAACCGTTACACACAATTTACCAAACTCGGTGGGACCGATTCAACAGACTCGGTCAGACCGATTTAGTAAACCTAGTGACCGTTAGGATTTTCCGTGGGACCGACATGCAACTCGGTAGGACCGATATGGTTAGGGTTAGGGCATAACGTAATCTCGGTGAGACCGATTACACAAACTCGGTGGAACCGATTTTGGTAATAAGCTTTCCAGAGAGTTGGTCAGGTAAACTCGGTGGGACCGATTTGCTCATTTCAGTGAGACTGAAATGTTACGAAAAGGAAACAGGGAGTTTACATTGCAATCTCGGTGGGACCGATTGCTCACTTCGGTTAGACATAAACGTTACGAAGGGAAACAGAGAGATTACAACCCCATCTCGGTGAGACCGAGATCTGTCGGTGTACTAAAGTAGGGGTACCTTAGTATCCCGAACTTGTGCACGGGCAGTCGCAGCGTCCCGCGGCAAGGCTTGCCGGGCGTCCGCCAAAATCCTCCGTAGCTCATATTGATGCCATTCAAAAACAAAGTATTTTAACTAAGAAGATGAGGCCCCGGCAAGAGTAACTCGCCGGGAAGGACAAGGCCCCTGCAAGAGGAGCTTGCCGGGAAGGCCAACCAAGGCTTTTCAAGAGGCTTGCCGCGACGCGCCCCGCGTCCCAGCAGGGTCCGGCGGGCGACAAGCTTGCGGGTGCGACGAGACAACGAACGCGGCAAGGCATTTGCCGCGGCGAAGCCACCACTCTGCGCCCACGCTCCAGCGCATCCGACGTCGTGTCGCCCCAAGATCGTTCCTGGTGCACGTGTCGGGCTGCTGTGTAGCCAAGCGGTGCGGGGTGACAAGTGGAGATGACGAGAAGGCCATCGTGGCGGTCGGTGGCGCCCTTAACGGTCGTTTTCTGCACTATCTGGGCGACCAGACGGGCATTAAATGCCCTTGTCCCCTGCCGTCAGAATTAGGTAGGGGGCAGTGTAGCTAGCGGTTGTACCAACCCCTCTTTTTACTTTTCTACCCCTCTCTGCGTTGCCACCTGTCGGTGACCCCTTTAGCATATAAAAAGGAGGCCCATGCGCACGTAGGAGGGGTTCGACTCATTCGAAACTACAACACACCCACGCTCTCGAGCAAGAACAGAATATAGACACAAAGCAGCAGTAGGAGTTTATCTCTCCGGAGAGCTCCGAAGCTGGGTAAAATCCCTCGCGTGCATCACCTCGATCTGCTCTTCGTGCGCCCTCCGCTCCCTGCCGAACCTAAAAGGGGCCCTGCCCCATAGGTGCTCGTTCCCCGCGACATCTCTGGCGCGCCAGGTAGGGGGCGTCGAGGCTGTGCGAACCTGATCCGGTCTTCGCTCCCGCTACATCAACATCTTCATCGACATGCCACCGAAGAGGAAGGCTTCGGAGGTGGTCGCTCCGTCCACGTCGATCCCGTCGCCGCCGGAGCAAACGGGCGATGGGGTAGACGCCGGCGGAGGAACGGGCGCTGACGGGGGGACTCACATCGTCACCAGATCCAAGGACAAAGCCCCACAAACTTCGGCGTCCGTACATGCGCCGCGCCCCCCTCAGGAGGCGCGGGGTCAACAACGCCATGATGCCCCTGGCACCGTGCTCACGTTGGAGCAAGGCCAAGCCGGCGGATCGCGGGACGCTCAAGGCCAACATACACGTCGACACGTTGGCGCGAGCGCAGCACGGTCGCCTGGACGAGATGTTGCTCCTTCTAACACTGTTAGAAGTTTGATCATATCCCGCTCCTCGCATCGTTCGCCCCCACCGCCGAAAACCCCGGAAGAAGCGTTGGCCCGAGCCCAACTGCTACTAGACTACCCTCCAGCGCCGGACAAGATCGACGACTGGAGGATGACCATCCAGAGCCTCATCGGCTTCGCCCACGCCGACAAGCCCCAGCAACCAAGCACATCGAAGCCGCGGCAAGACGCCCAGGCGGAGGCCGGAGGCGACAAGACTGGCGGGGGTGCCACCACTGTGCACTCCCCACCCCGAAGGCCAAGATCGCCGACTCGCCGGGCCAACCTTGACACCGACTCCACCGTGTCGTCGGACCCGCGAGCCCGTCGCGATCAACGCCAAGTTCTCCAAGAACAACAACAAGAAGACGCTCGTACTCGCATCAAGCGTCGAAGAGAAGCGCGGCATCAGTCAGACCAGCGCTCTGGGCCCACTGTTGATATGCATGCGCCAGGGGAACCGGACGACTTGCCGTACGCGGGAGGTTGCCCTGCGTTCACTCGTGAGCTGCGGCAGGTCCAGTGGCCCAGTACCAAGAACTTCAAGCCAGACGTGCCCGAGAAGTACGATGGCAGGATACATCCGTCGGAGTTCCTCAGCGTCTACACCATCGCGGTGCAGGCTGCCGGGGGCCGGGACGAGAAGATCCTCGCCAACTACTTCCCGCTGGTGCTCAAGCCCAACGTCAGATCTTGGCTCATGCACTTGCCGGACAACTCCATCTCTTCGTGGGCGGACCTGTGCCATCAGTTTGTCGGCGCCTTCACGGGCGGCCACAAGCCCCACGGCCAGGAGAGCGATCTTCATCTGCTCGCCCAGAAAGAAGGAGAACCCCTGCGCAAATACATACAGAGATTCAGCCAGGTGCAGCGCAACATCCCAGACGTCCACCCTGCCGCGGTTATCAGCGCGTTCCATCAGAACGTGCGTAACCGCAGGATGAGGGAGGAGATGGAGATGTGCAAAATTAGAGATGTCAGCGAGCTATATGCTCTGGCCCACAAGTGTGCACGTGCTGAGGAGGGGAGGAAACTCCCCGGAGAGAATGCAGGAGCAGAAGGATCTGACAGTGAGGACGCCCCTCCGGCAAAGAAGAACCGGAGGCGGAATAACAGAAAGAGGAAGGCTAAGGATGTGCTAGTTGTCGAGCAGTCCGGCAACGGAGGTGGCGCCGAGAAGGCCAAAGCTGGTGACTCCGGCGAGGCTGTGGTGGCCGCCGACAAGCAGGACGGCTCCGGCAAGCAGTACTACAAGATCCACCGTACCAAGGGCCATGACCTCCAAGCCTGCAAGAAGGTCGAGCAGCTTGTTGAGCTACAGAAAGTTGAATACGAGCGCCGCGACAAGGAGAAGGCCCAGGGAGGTGGCGGAGGATCCGGCAAGAAGGGTCCCACCCAGGGAGGGCGCCGCGGCAAGGCCAAGCAGCGGCAAGGAGATAGGCCTCCCCGCGGCCGCGACAAAGACGAAGACGAAGACGAAGATGATGAGATAGATGAGGATGAGACCGATGAGCAGGAGTTCCAGAAAGCGACAGAGGTTTTGTGCGTTGACGGTGGTGCTTCTCTGCACACCTCGCACCGCCAACTCAAACAGTGGGTGCGGGAGGTAAATGCAGCAGAACCGTCAGTCGAATCGCGCAAGCCCCTAAAGTGGTCCAGCACGCCCATCATCTTTGATGTCGAGGATCACCCTGATCGCATAACTGCGGTCGGGTGCTTGCCGATGTTGGTTTCGCCAACCATCCGCAACCTCAAGGTCATAAAGATGCTGGTTGACGGCGGGGCCGGCTTGAATCTGATCTCCTCCGCAGTACTCAAGAAGCTCCAGATCCCCGACAGCGAGCTCGAAGAGACTGGTACCTTTCAAGGAATTAATCCAGGAAGGAGCAAGCCGAAGGGGAAGATCACACTGCCAGTAACGTTTGGCAGCGAACTCAACTTCAGGACAGAGAGAGTCACATTTGACGTTGCTGATTTCCCATTGCCCTACAATGGGATACTCGGCCGACCAGCGCTTGCCAAGTTCATGGCAGCCTCTCACTATGCCTACAATGTGCTCAAGATGCCCGGTCCGATAGGTGTCATTTCTGTCCATGGTGACAAGAAAGATGCGCTTATCTGTACCGACAAGATCTACCGGGAAGCAGCAGCTGCAGCAGAACGCAAACCACTTGCCGCTGAAGCTCCCGGGGGGAAGAAGAAGACCAAGTCCGGCAAGAGTAGCTCTGATGCCCACTCCGGCAAGTGCACCTCTTCGGAGTGCTGCGCTACCGTCGAGGACGCACCATTGAGCTCCACTGGCAAGTGCAAGAAGGCGAAGATAGCTCCACCGGAAACCAAGAAAGTGGCCGCCAAGGAGGACGTCACTGGTGGTACCTTCAGCATCAGTGCCACGCTTGACCCTAAATAGGAAAGCGCGCTCGTTGCTTTCCTGCGGGCGAATGTCGACGTGTTTGCATGGCAACCGTCTGACATCCCCGGTGTTCCCAGGAAAGTGATTGAGCACCACCTTGCCGTTTGTCCTCATGCGCGGCCCGTCAAGCAGAGAGTTAGGAAGCAAGCGGTGGAACGTCAAGAGTTCATTACAGAAGAGATCAATAAGTTGGAAGCAGCAGGCCTTGTCCGAGGGGTACTCCATCCAACGTGGTTAGCCAATCCAGTAGTCGTGCGCAAGACGAACGGGAAATGGAGGCTTTGTATTGACTTCACTGATGTTAATAAAGCTTGTCCCAAGGATCCATTTCCCTTGCCGCGCATAGACCAGATTGTCGACTCCACGGCAGGATGTGATCTGCTTTCATTCCTTGATGCATACTCAGGATACCATCAGATCTTCATGGCAGAAGAGGATGAAGAGAAGACCGCATTCATTACTCCATGTGGCATGTACTGCTTTGTACGGATGCCTTTCGGGCTAAAGAATGCTGGTTCGATGTTTGCAAGAGTAGTCAGTCATGCTTTTGAGCCACAGCTGCACAGAAATGTAGAAGCTTACATGGATGACATAGTGGTCAAGAGCAAAGACAGAGCTACTTTGATCCAAGATTTAGACGAGACTTTTGCAAATCTGCGCAAGATCAATCTCAAGTTGAACCCCGAGAAGTGCGTGTTTGGAGTTCCTTCCGACAAGCTTCTCGGGTTCTTTGTGTCCCAGAGGGGGATTGAAGCCAATCCCGACAAGATCAAGGCCATTGAGCAGATCGAAGCACCGAAGCGCGTCAAGGATGTGCGAAGGCTTGCCAGCTGTGTAGCTGCTCTCAGCAGGTTCATCTCTAAGTCTGCAGAGCGCGCCCTGCCGTTTTTCAAAATTTTGAAAAAGGCAGGTCCAATGAAATGGACTCCGGAAGCGGAGGCCGCGCTCCAGGATTTGAAGAGGTACCTGTCCACCACTCCAACACTTGTCGCACCTAAGCCACAAGAAAAGTTGCTGCTATACCTAGCGGCAACCAGTCAAGTGGTTAGTGCTGTGTTAGTGGCGGAGAGGGAGGCGGATGATGAGCCAGTGGCCGCGGCAAGCGCATCCAGCGACAAGCAGGAGGCTCCTCCGGCAAGCTCTGGTCCCGACAAGGATGAATGAGCACAGCCACAAGAAGAGAAACAAAAGAAGATAGTGCAGCGCCCAGTTTATTTTGTCAGTTCCCTTCTGCAGGGGGCTAGATCAAGGTACTCTAGAGTGCAGAAGTTGCTTTTCGGCCTTCTCATGGCCTCAAGGAAGCTGCACCATTACTTTCAAGCACATAAGATCACAGTTGTCACTCGCTTCCCGTTGAAGAGGATATTGCAGAATCCAGAAGCAACAGGCAGGATTGTCGAGTGGGCACTGGAATTGTCAAGCTTTGGCCTCAAGTTTGAGAGTACCTCAACTATCCAGAGCCGAGCATTGGCAGAATTTATAGCAGAATGGACGCCAACACCTGATGAAGAAACTCCGGAGACGAGCATTCCCGTCAAGGAGGCAAGCAAAGAATGGATCATGTACTTTGATGGTGCCTTCTCACTGCAAGGCGCCGGTGCGGGTGTGTTGCTTGTCGCACTCACCGGAGAGCACCTCAAGTACGTGGTCCAGATGCACTTTCCCAAGCAGCAAGCAACAAACAATACCGCGGAATATGAAGGCTTGCTTGCCGGACTCAGAATCGCAGCAGAGCTTGGGATCAAGAAGCTCATTGTCAGGGGAGACTCGCAGCTCATCGTCCGTCAAGTCAACAAGGATTATCAGAGTCCATTGAGGGAAACTTACATTGATGAAGTGAGAAAGCTAGAAGAGCATTTTGACGGCCTGCACATGGAACATGTTCCGAGAGCTCAGAACGACATTGCAGATGGCCTGTCAAAATGCGCCGCACTCAAGTTGCCTGTGGAACCAGGGATTTTTGTGCTCAAGCTGACTCAACCATCTGTGACACCATCAACTGGACAGAGCAAGAAGAGGAAGTTCATTACTGGCGACTACTTTTCGGCAGAGCTACCCGCCGCCGCCAAAAAGGTCCCCAAGATCAACACAAAGATTGCTGAGGAGCAGTCTGCTCCGACAAACCCTAGGGTTTGTTTCGTTGAAGCAGACGCTCCCGACAAGTTGTGTCCCGACACGCTTGCCGGGGAGCATCATGCTCCGGCTGAATCACAGATTTTTGCCGTGGAAGCAGATGTTCCCGCAGCAGCATTTGCGCCTTTAGTCCTTGTCGTCGAGCCACAAGCTCCGGCATGGGCACAGCAGATCATCCATTTCCTTCAAACAGGAGAACTTCCCGAAGAGCAAGAAGAAGCGGAAAGAGTAGCCCGGCAATCAAGTATGTACCAGTTTGTTGATGACATATTGTACAGAAGAAGATTCAACGGAGTGAAATTGAAGTGCATTTCCCGGGAAGAAGGACACGAGCTGTTGGCGGAGATACATGGAGGCGTATGTGGTCACCACATTGGTGCAAGAGCACTTGCCGGCAAAGCTTTCCGGCAAGGTTTCTTTTGGCCGACAACCCTCCAGGATGCAACTGCACAAGTAACCAAGTGTGAAGCGTGCCAGTTCCACTCCAAACAGATACATCAACCAGCTCAAGCTCTCCAGACAATCCCTTTATCCTGGCCATTCTCGGTCTGGGGGCTCGACATCCTCGGCCCCTTTCCCCGAGCTGTCGGGGGCTTCAAGTACTTGTACGTAGCAATCGACAAGTTCACAAAGTGGCGGAAGTGGAACCAGTGAGGAAGGTGACAGCACAGTCAGCAGTCAAGTTCTTCAGGTCAATTGTTTGTCGTTTCGGAGTCCCTAACCGGATCATCACCGACAATGGCACACAGTTCACGAGCTGCACCTTCATGCAGTACGTCCAAGATCTTGGCGCCAAGATCTGCTTCGCTTCTGTCGCTCACCCGAGAAGCAACGGTCAAGCGGAGAGGGCAAATGCTGAAGTGCTGCGCGGGCTCAAGACCAGAACTTTCGACAGGCTGCACAAGTGCGGAAGAAATTGGATCGAGGAGCTGCTGGTGGTTCTTTGGTCGATCAGAACGACGCCAAATCGAGCCACTGGCCAGACACCTTTTGCTCTAGTATATGGAGCAGAAGCAGTTCTCCCCATAGAACTCGTATACGGATCGCCTCGAGTGCTCGCTTATGATGAGCTTGAGCAAGAGCAGCTGCGGCAAGATGACGCGCTGCTCCTCGAGGAAGATCGTCTTCAGGCTGCTGTACGAGCTGCTCGCTACCAGCAAGCTTTGTGCCGCTACCACAGCCGCAAAGTTAATGCCAGAAGCTTCGAGGAAGGCGACCTTGTTCTTCGGCGCGTTCAATCTGCCAAGAATTCCAACAAGTTGACGCCGAAGTGGGAAGGCCCTTATCGGGTGAAACAAGTCACTAGGCCTGGCGTTGTCCGCCTTGAGACCGAAGATGGATTTCCGGTGAGCAACTCCTGGAACATAGAGCATCTTCGTAAGTTTTACCCATAAGGCGCGGTTGCCGGAACCTGTTCCGGCAACCACCTTTTGTACAAGCCTTGTCGCTGTTGCATGTAACCCTTTGTACAAAGCCGGGCGCAGATCCCGTGCATAAAGTTTATGTGCTCAGCACATGTTGTCAAATTTCATGCCATTTTCTTTTTTTTGCATGTATTATCTGACACTTTGTGCAGCACACGCCCCCGGTAAGCAATAACGAGCATTAGGGCTCCATATCTTTATTTTCTCCTCTTTCTTTTGTTCAAAAAGAAGGTTCCTTCGCCCACAAGTTCACCGGGGGGGAGGAGAGGATAAGGGTATGGACCGGGCGTCGTTCAAAGAAGTATGGCCTTGCTGGGACACAGACAACAAAGAAAAGCTAAGTTGCCAAAGTTTGAGCATGATCAGTTCTTAAAATTTTAAGCTATCCTCCTTGAACGACTGTGCTTTGTATGAAAAACCTGTGCACGGAGGAACCTCCTCGTAGCTAGTTGCGCCCTTACTTTGTTTCGAGTCCGCTCAACATCTTAAGTGTGCTGCAACTAGTTGCGGCAAGGTTTCTTGCCGGAGCCGGCACCGCCAGCGAGCTGCTGATGTTCCGCACTCAGCACTCGCGGCAAGCGTGCTCCGGCACCGCCAGCGAGCTGCTGATGTTCCGCACTCAGCACTCGCGGCAAGCGTGCCCGTGCCGGCAAGTTCCCTAAAAGCGTAGGATAAAAACATACAGAGAAAGGACCTAGTAAAGGAGATAGCATAGCAAGCATTGCCCAGAATAAAGTTATATTACAAAAAAGTAACTTGTTGCGGCACTGACTAAATTGTTCTCATGACTTAAATAAACAGCGACAAGGAAAGGAGAAGAAAGATGGTCTAATCCACGCGCTCGCCGTCAACCCTCTTGACCTCATTCACCTTGTCCACGATGGGTACGACAATGGCTTTGAGTTCTTCAAGATCAGCACCCGCCGGCAGCTTCTTGAGGACGCGGGTGAGGTCGAGGCCCGGGTTGCGGAAGAGTATCTTCACCAACACCTTCTCCAAGACCTTGGCGCAGATTGCACGCGACTCGTCCACCAGATTCTTCGGGATCCTTTCCCGGAGTTGCTGGAGGGCCGTCACCACGCCCTTGAAGAAAAAAGTAAGCTTGGCGCTGGGCGGGAGATTTTCGTCAGTGGAGTACCCGAAGCCCGCCAAGTCCAGTTCCGCCAGCTCCTCGTCGATGGATGCAGCGATGTTAACGAGGCCCTCCGTCCAGAGCTCCACCGTGGCCTTGAAGGTGTTTTGAGTCTCGGCAGCCCTCGTCAGCAGCTCTTCGTTGCCCTTGACCTCTTTCTTCAAGTCATCCTCTCGCCTCTTGGCGGCGTCCAGCGTCTCCGTCAAGGTGGCCAGCTTCAGCTTCAGATCAGCGCTCGAGTCCTTGGCGGCGTTCAGTTCCTTGATCTTCTCGGCGAGTCAAACTTGCAGATCGCCATGGGCAAGTGCATCCTTCTCACGTTCGCGTTGGAGTGCGGCAAGCTCTTCATTCTTCCCTTCATGTCCGCCTCCAGCTGCGTCACCTTGACCTCTAACTCCTTCTTGGCGGCCTCAGCAGCCGCGACGGCATCCTTCGCCTCCTTGAGTGCCCCGCCAAGTGCCTGCTCCCGGGCCTCGAGCTCCTCCTCGTGGCTGTCCAGATTAACCTTTTTCTGTGTCAGTTCGCCTTCCCGCCTGGACAGCTCCTCGGCGGCGAGCCTCTGCTGCTCCTCGGCTTCAGCCTTTTCCAGGATGAACGCCTTCTTCGCCTCGTCAAGTTGCTCCCTTTCCTCCGCAATGGATCGAAGGGCCTCCTGGTTGCGGCTCTTGAGCTCCTCCGCATGCTTTTCTATGTCAACTCCCGCCCGCGCGACAAGCGCTTCCCGGGACTCAAGCTTCGCTTGACGGGCGCGGTAGAGTGACACCAACTTCCGGAGCAACTGCTCCTCCTCGGACTCGCCACTGCTGCTGTTGGGCGCGTCAACCACTGCCAGCCCAGCAGAGGCGAGTACTTCTCCATCAAACTCTTCTCCTTCGACCGGCGCCCTGGAGCTCGACGCCCAGGGAAGCTTGATGTATACGCCCTCGCCGGCCTTCAAGTAGGCGCCTGGATGGGGCTCCTCGGAGCCCGGCGCTGCATCAACGGCGGAGGGGTCGGCGGTCAGTGCAGCGCCTTGCGCTCCTGCGCCCTCCGGGTCATCAGTACGATCGCCGGACCCCTCGCCAGCTCCTGCACCAGCAGCCTTGGCGGCTTCTTCGTCGGTGGGTTCATCAGCGCTGGCCTCTTCTTCGTCAGCGGCGGCATCTTCAGTATTGCCGCGCGCGCCTTCCTCACCGGTGGCCTCAGTCTCCATCGGGTCTGTGAGGGGGGGATCAGAAGACAGGAAGAGGAAGAAAAAGTCAAGCAAAGATCCAAAAAGAAGATCAGAAGAAAAACCCAAGGGAAGATTTCCGACAAGGAAGGTTACCTGTGCTGGGCTCCGTGACCATGGGCTCCACCACTAAAGGCTCGCTGGTCCCACCCCTCGCCGGGGAACTGCTCCTTGCCGGGGACCGCTCTCTTGCCGGAGAGCGCTCCCTTGTCGGAGAATTGCCCCTTGGCGGCGTAGTTGAAGCAGACAGCACCTCTGGAGCGGCTTCTGGTTCCTCCTGATGGGCTTGCTCTGCTCCTACATGAGCAAATCAACAATCATGATGTCAGCAAAAGAAGAAACACCCATGCGCGCCCCACAACAGGAAGTGAACCAAACACTTACGCTGGGGGCTGTGCCGGGGGCTGCTGCGAGGAGAAGGAACCGGGTCCGTCAAGGTGGTCTCGGACGTGTCTTCTGCCATCACAGCAGGATCGTCCTCGATGACAACCACAGGAACCTTGGACCTCTTCGCCGCTCTCTCGGCCAGAATCCTGAAATGGAACAGGGATTCAGAGGGAAGCAAATCAAATACAAGACAAGCAACAATAAAGATCAAAGAAAAACAAATACAGTGAGAAGAAAGCCTTACCCCTCCTCCTCTTCTTCCTCCTCGTCGGAGCTCAGCGCAGAGAGGTCGAAATCTGGTACCCTTTCTGCGCGGCGAGGCGGAGGAGTAGGCTCCCTTGGACGTTTGCCGGGAGCTGCGGTAGGATCGGGCGCGGCAGCCCGGGAAGACCCCGCCTCAGTTGCCGGCACGGCCTGAGACGCTCCCGCGGCAACGGTACTTGCCGCGGTGGAGCGCGTCCCACGACGCTGCGGCTGTTGGCCTGCTTGCCGCCCTGCTGTGTCTCCAACTCGACGGAGGTGCCTTCTTGGTTGAGCTGGGGGCTGCACTGAGGGCCCCGTCTGCGGCAAGCTGCTTGAAGACGGTTGGCCACTTGCGTCCCTGGCAGGCTCGCTTGCCTCGGCTTCGGGCTCCCTCTCGCCAGCGACCTCCCCGCCAAGGTCCTCTCGGTCGGCAAGGCTTGCCGCCTCGGCCGCCTCTGCCTCCGCCAACGTGAAGCCAAACTCGCCCGCGGCGGCGGCTGCCGCTGCCTCTTCAGCCCTGGTGGCGATGTATCGCACCTCGTCGTCGGTGGTGTCGCGGGTGAGGAGCCTCTGCTCGTCGGCGTGGACTGCCACCTCCGTCAAGCCATCGAAGAATTGCCGCACGACGTCGTCGGCGGGCTCCATCCAAGTTGGGCTTATCCCGTGCGAGTCGCACTCTGGCATCATTGCGCAGATGCGATCGCGCTGGGAATTGTTGCACAATGGGATGACGCCCTGCGGCAGCCTGAACCACTCTGGATGGTTGGCGTCATGCTTGAACAGCTCCTTCAGCATCCCGTCAAGCTCCAGAACTGTGAAGTTGAAGTTGAGGCCTGGACGCAGCCTCATGATATCCGTCGGGCCGCCAAATAGCCAGGCAGGCCTCCCCCTCTCCTGCAGAGGGGCGATACGACGACGGAAAAAGTCCGCGCCAACGGCCCCGACTGTGAGCCCGCCAAGCTTGAGCCGCAGAATCCTGGTGGTGGCGATCTTCAGCTTGGCGTCGTCCGCCCCCAGAGCGCTCCAGTCGCTGCCGCGCACTACTCGAGTCTGGCGCAAACTAGTGAAGGGCTGCGGATCTGCGTCAACAATCCAGCACCACTCCGCCCTCCACTCATCCCACTTGCTACGGAGCTCCCCATCCAGATAAACTTCCTTCATGCCGATCCTCGAGACCCAGGCAATTCCGCCAGCCAATGGCTCTCCTTTCTCGGCCCGGGGCATGAAATAGTGACGGAAAAGGGCGACATTGGGATAGATTCCGATGAAGTTCTCGCAGAGGTGTGCGAAAACCGCCATTGTCAGAACGACGTTGGGGGTGAAGTCAAGAAGATGAAACCCATAGGTATTCATAATGTCGCAGAAGAAATTGGAGAAAGGTGGGCATAGCCCGCAATAGAAGAACAGAGGGAAGAAATAGTATCCCCTGGGACACTTTTTCGAAGTAGAAGCTTCGGCGGAGAGTACCTGCGTGCGCGGATGCGCCCACGTCTCCGTCGACCAGAAGAGATAGAACTCCTCCCGCAGCGCCTTCGAGGTGAGCTCGGGGGGGAAAAGTGCTCGCTCCTTGCGTAGCGCCTCCAGCCGCAGCGCCTCGACCGACTTCACGCTCTTCCCGGTCTTCGGAGCCATAGCGGAAGCAGTGGAGGAGGTTGGCAGCGACGGCGGCGACGACGGCGGCGACGGCGGAGCGCGGCTCTCTTTCGTCTTGGGAAGCGGAGGGGAGCGGCGGAGTTTTCTGAAGAAGGAACTGCAAGTGGCGAAGGTGGGGGAACGGCCCTATTTCCCCTGCTTATAAACAGGGGAGGCGGACGTTACGCCTTTCCTGATTAAAGAATTGCCCACGATTTCTCCCACGACGCCGCGTTTGACGCGTGCCGTTACGGGAGGGCGCGGTGGGTACGGAGTCGGATTTAGTGTGGACCCAGGCCGCGTGTGCCCATGCCCTGTTTTTGGCCTGGCCCAACAGCGCTCAGCACCGTGTATGGCCCAGGCCCGGGGGCTCCTGTCGGTGTACTAAAGTAGGGGTACCTTAGTATCCCGAACTTGTGCACGGGCAGTCGCAGCGTCCCGCCGCAAGGCTTGCCGGGCGTCCGCCAAAATCCTCCGTAGCTCATATTGATGCCATTCAAAAACAAAGTATTTTAACTAAGAAGACGAGGCCCCGGCAAGAGTAACTCGCCAGGAAGGACAAGGCCCAGGCAAGAGGAGCTTGCCGGGAAGGCCAACTCAGGCTTTTCAAGAGGCTTGCCGCGACGCGCCCCGCGTCCCGGGAGGGTCCGGCGGGCGACAAGCTTGTGGGTGCGAGGAGACAACGACCGCGGCAAGGCGTTTGCCGCGGCAAAGCCACCACTCTGCACCCACGCTCCAGCGCATCCGACGTCGTGTCGCCCCAAGATCGTTCCTGGTGCACGTGTCGGGCTGCTGTGTAGCCAAGCGGTGCGGGGTGACAAGTGGAGATGACGAGAAGGCCATCGTGGCGGTCGGTGGCGCCCTTAACGGTCGTTTTCTGCACTGTTTGGGCGACCAGACAGGCATTAAATGCCCTTGTCCCCTGCTGTCAGAATTAGGTAGGGGTCACTGTATCTAGCGGTTGTACCAACCCCTCTTTTTACTTTTCTACCCCTATATGCGTTGCCACCTGTCGGTGACCCCTTTAGCATATAAAAAGGAGGCCCATGCGCACGTAGGAGGGGTTCGACTCATTCGAAACTACAACACACCCACGCTCTCAAGCAAGAACAGAATATAGACACAAAGCAGCAGTAGGAGTTTTATCTCTCTGGAGAGCTCCGAAGCTGGGTAAAATCCCTTGCGTTCATCACCTCGATCTGCTCTTCGTGCGCCCTCCGCTCCCTGTCGAATCGAAAAGGGGCCCTGCCCCATAGGTGCTCGTTCCCCGTGACAAGATCCCTATCGGTAAGACCGATTTTCCTAGGGTTTGTGGCAGTGGCTATGACATTTGAACTCGGTGGCGCCAAATAGAAAGAATCGGTGGGACCGATTTTGACTTTGGGTTTAGGTCATATGTGGATGTGAGAAAGTAGTTGAGGGTATTTGGAGCATATCACTAAGCACATGAAGTAAAAGGCTCATTAAGCAACACCTAGCCAATCTAGGAGACACCACTCTCCAAGAAGTAACAAATGGTGCGTTGATGATGAACTCCTTTCTCTTGTGCTTCAAATGATAGTCTCCCCAACACTCAACTCTCTCTCATAGGTTTTGGATCTGGTGGAAAGAAGATTTGAGTGGAAAGCAACTTGGGGAAGGCTAGAGATCAAGATTCATATGGTAGGAATGGAATATCTTGGTCTCAACACATGACTAGGTGATTCTCTCTCAGAAATGGTAAGTTGGAAGTGTAGGTTCGTTCTGATGGCTCTCTCCATGAATGAAGAGGAGGTGGAGGGGTATATATAGCCTCCACACAAAATCTAACCGTTACACACAATTTACCAAACTTGGTGGGACCGAATCGTTAAACTCGGTCGGACCGATTTAGTAAACCTAGTGACCGTTAGTGATTTTTGGTGGGACTGACATGCATCTCGGTGAGACCGATTCGGTTAGGGTTAGGGCATAACGTAACCTCAGTAAGACCGATTACACAAACTCGGTGAGACCGATTTGGTAATAAGCTTTCCAGAGAGTTGGTCAGGTAAACTCGGTGGGACCGATTTGCTCTTTTCGGTGAGATCGAAATGTTACAAAAAGGAAACAGAGAGTTTACATTGCAATCTCGGTGGGACCGATCGCTCACTTCGGTTAGACCGAAACATTACGAAGGGAAACAAAGAGATTATAACCCCATCTCGGTGAGACCGAGATCCCTATCGGTAAGACCGATTTGCTTAGGGTTTGTGGCAGTGGCTATGACTTTTGGAATCAGTGGCGCCGGATAGGAAGAATCGGTGTGACCGATTTTGGCTTTGGGTTTAGGTCATTTGTGGATGTGGGAAAGTAGTTGAGGGTTTTGGAGCATATCACAAAGCACATTGTAGCGACCCGACCTCAGATGGTCAAGTCTCTGTGCTCAGGTGTCATCCCTGGATCAGTAATGCTAACACCACATAGTACTTCGAAGGATTTATAACAGAGTAGCAATCACACACTTATTACATCGTTTGTCCAGAAGAGGACTTATTACAATAATCATGGCTTAAGGCCATCTAATAACAATAACAGCGGAAGACTTGGAAGATAAGTGAGTCCATCAACTCCAACGGCATCACTGAGTATAGAACCACGACCTAAAAGCACCTTACTCGTCGTCTGAAAAGTCTGCAACATGAAAGTTGCAGCCCGAAAACGGGTCAGCACATGGAATATGCTGGCAAAGTAACACATAGAGAATAATGAATGGTAAGCCTATACTACATGCATGTTTGGCTGGTGGAAAGCTCTATGGTTACAATTTTTGCATAAAGCCTGTTTTCCCCTACTGCAAAGGAATAAATTTATTTAACTATCATGGTGGTTGTTAAACATTGAGAATGGTTGACAGCATCCTCAATCCCAATTAAAAGTACTCATTAACAAACCCAACAATATTAAATTAGAGTAACGTGTTGAGATTCAAATGATATTTCAAGTACTAGATACTCAAGATGTCCATAACCGGGGACACGGCTAATCATGATTAGTTTGTACACTCTGCAGAGGTTTGCGCACTTTTCCCCACAAGACTCGATCGCCTCCGTTTGGTTTCTCGCACTACATGGTGTTTGAGAAACGGATGACCGAGACATAGTCTTTCAGAAGCGCTAGCACCTTACGATGGGTGGACCGGTACACCTACATCCCCTACATCTGCTAGTCCACCACTATAAGAGTTCGCACAACTTAGTCAACTATGCCAGAGCCCATAATGGCTTGTGGCTGCACACGTAAGTTACTAGTATGAATTATCTTATGATCCCTTTGAGCCTGGGTGGCGGTCCATAGGAAAATCACACGGTACCCCCGGGATTTCAAAAAAACAGGCAATCACTGGATACCCCAGGTGCCTCAATCCACCCAGATGTGTATTTAAGTTGCCACCTTAGATAAACCATTAATTATCAAACTCACATCTGTCATGGAAATTCACTCACCCAATCCACGTCTACTAGCATAGCATGGCATAATAAGCAAACGTAGAGGTAACTCCCACAGGTTTCATAAGTAAAACAGGTAATAGCTACTACCTCATCTACTTCCCATCCCACAACTTAATTAGATCCTAATAATGCAGTGTTTAAGGATTGATCTAATGCATAAAAACTGGGTAGTAGAAAAAAGTATGATCAAGTGTTACTTGCCTTGCTGATGATCCGCGAAACCTAGAGACTCGAAGTAACAAGCAGCGCACTCCGGGTGATCTATCGCAGACAAACAACAAGCATACAATAAGTACTCATCTAATGCACAGGTAAATCTCGAATAAAAGATCTAACCAGAAAGTTCAACTTAAGAACCCTGGTTTGCAAAAGAATCAAATCAAATAAGGCAACGAAAGTCAAACGGCGAAAGAAAACAACTCGATTCTAGCAAGTTGAAACTAGGTCAAATTTTACAGTAGCAAAACTTAGTTCAAGTTGATTAGTCGGAACGGCGGTTTCGAAACGAAACTCCAGGCACTTGAATCACCTGATTCCGATAAATGAGCGAGAAGATAAACTAGAAAGAAGATCGGATCTGAAATCGCGATCAGAAGATAACAGAATAAATCCGACTAAAAGAAAACGACGAACGGTTAAACGAACGGACGTTCGTTAACCAGGGATAACCGGTGATCACGTTCGTTAAGACGAACGGTCCGGCGAACGCTCGCTAAACAACAAAACCGGAAATAAAAACCGATCTAGGGTTTTTTTGAAAAAAAACCGAACCGACGAAAAGAAAACCGGAACGGTTTTATAAAAAACCGAACTGAGGGGAGGGTGGCGCCGCGCGGCTACCTCGACGAGGCGGGGCTCCGGCCGGGCGGCGGCTTGGAGGCGGGGCGACGGCGACGCGGCGGC